>NW_027675556.1:332500-362500 GCF_965601325.2 Salmo salar | reverse complement strand
AGTGTGTGTGTGTGTGTGTGTGTTGTCGGTGTGTGTGTGTGTTGTCAGTGTGTGTGTGTGTGTTGTCGGTGTGTGTGTGTGTGTTGTCGGTGTGTGTGTGTGTTTTGTCGGTGTGTTTGTGTGTGTGTGTTGTCGGTGTGTGTGTGTGTGTGTGTTGCTGGTGTGTGTGTGTGTGTGTGTTGTCGCTGTGTGTGTGTGTGTGTGTGTGTGTGTTGTCGGTGTGTGTGTGTGTGTTGTCCGAGTGTGTGTGTGTGTGTTGTCGGTGTGTGTGTGTGTTGTCAGTGTGTGTGTGTGTGTGTGTTGTCGGTGTGTGTGTGTGTGTGTGTTGTCGGTGTGTGTGTGTGTGTTGTCGGTGTGTTTGTGTGTGTGTGTTGTCGGTGTGTGTGTGTGTGTGTGTTGCTGGTGTTTGTTTGTGTGTGTGTTGTCGGTGTGTGTGTGTGTGTGTTGTCGGTGTGTGTGTGTGTGTGTGTGTGTGTGTGTTGTCGGTGTGTGTGTGTGTGTGTTGTCGGTGTGTGTGTGTGTGTTGTCGGTGTGTGTGTGTGTGTTGTCGGTGTGTTTGTGTGTGTGTGTTGTCGTTGTGTGTGTGTGTGTGTGTTGTCGGTGTGTGTGTGTGTGTTGTGTGTGTGTGTGTTGTCAGTGTGTGTTGTCGGTGTGTGTGTGTGTGTGTTGTCGGTGTGTGTGTGTGTGTTGTCAGTGTGTGTGTGTGTGTGTGTGTGTTGTCGGTGTGTGTGTGTGTGTGTGTTGTCGGTGTGTGTGTGTGTGTGTGTTGCCGGTGTGTGTGTGTGTGTTGTCGGTGTGTGTGTGTGTGTGTTGTCGGTGTGTGTGTGTGTTGTGTGTGTGTGTGTTGTCGGTGTGTGTGTGTGTGTGTGTGTGTTGTCAGTGTGTGTGTGTGTGTGTGTGTGTGTGTGTGTGTGTGTGTGTGTTGTGTTGTCGGTGTGTGTGTGTGTGTGTGTGTGTGTGTGTGTGTTGTCTGTGTGTGTGTGTGTGTGTGTGTGTTGTCCGAGTGTGTGTGTGTGTGTGTGTGTTGTCGGTGTGTGTGTGTGTTGTCAGTGTGTGTGTGTGTGTGTGTTGTCGGTGTGTGTGTGTGTGTGTGTTGTCGGTGTGTGTGTGTGTGTTGTTGGTGTGTTTGTGTGTGTGTGTTGTCGGTGTGTGTGTGTGTGTTGCTGGTGTTTGTTTGTGTGTGTGTTGTCGGTGTGTGTGTGTGTGTGTTGTCGGTGTGTGTGTGTGTGTTGTCGGTGTGTGTGTGTGTGTTGTCGGTGTGTTTGTGTGTGTGTGTTGTCGTTGTGTGTGTGTGTGTGTTGTAGGTGTGTGTGTGTGTGTGTGTGTGTGTGTGTGTTGTCAGTCTGTGTGTGTGTTGTCGGTGTGTGTGTGTGTGTGTTGTCGGTGTGTGTGTGTGTGTGTGTGTGTGTGTGTGTGTGTGTGTGTGTTGTCGGTGTGTGTGTGTGTGTGTGTTGTCGGTGTGTGTGTGTCTGTTGTCGGTGTGTGTGTGTGTGTGTGTGTGTTGTCGGTGTGTGTGTGTGTGTGTGTTGTCCGAGTGTGTGTGTGTGTGTGTGTGTTGTCGGTGTGTGTGTGTGTTGTCAGTGTGTGTGTGTGTGTGTGTTGTCGGTGTGTGTGTGTGTGTGTGTTGTCGGTGTGTGTGTGTGTGTTGTCGGTGTGTTTGTGTGTGTGTGTTGTCGGTGTGTGTGTGTGTGTGTGTTGCTGGTGTGTGTGTGTGTGTGTGTTGTCGCTGTGTGTGTGTGTGTGTGTGTGTGTTGTCGGTGTGTGTGTGTGTGTTGTCCGAGTGTGTGTGTGTGTGTGTTGTCGGTGTGTGTGTGTGTTGTCAGTGTGTGTGTGTGTGTGTGTTGTCGGTGTGTGTGTGTGTGTGTGTTGTCGGTGTGTGTGTGTGTGTTGTCGGTGTGTTTGTGTGTGTGTGTTGTCGGTGTGTGTGTGTGTGTGTGTTGCTGGTGTTTGTTTGTGTGTGTGTTGTCGGTGTGTGTGTGTGTGTGTTGTCGGTGTGTGTGTGTGTGTGTGTGTGTGTGTGTGTTGTAGGTGTGTGTGTGTGTGTGTTGTCGGTGTGTGTGTGTGTGTTGTCGGTGTGTGTGTGTGTGTTGTCGGTGTGTTTGTGTGTGTGTGTTGTCGTTGTGTGTGTGTGTGTGTGTTGTCGGTGTGTGTGTGTGTGTTGTGTGTGTGTGTGTTGTCAGTGTGTGTGTGTGTTGTCGGTGTGTGTGTGTGTGTGTTGTCGGTGTGTGTGTGTGTGTTGTCAGTGTGTGTGTGTGTGTGTGTGTGTTGTCGGTGTGTGTGTGTGTGTTGTCGGTGTGTGTGTGTGTGTGTGTTGCCGGTGTGTGTGTGTGTGTTGTCGGTGTGCGTGTGTGTGTTGTCGGTGTGTGTGTGTGTGTATGTTGCCGGTGTGTGTGTGTGTGTGTTGTCGGTGTGTGTGTGTGTGTTGTCGGTGTGTGTGTGTGTGTGTTGTCGGTGTGTGTGTGTGTGTGTTGTCGGTGTGTGTGTGTGTGTTGTCGGTGTGTGTGTGTGTAGTCGGTGTGTGTGTGTGTGTGTGTGTTGTCAGTGTGTGTGTGTGTGTTGTCGGTGTGTGTGTGTGTGTGTGTTGTCGGTGTGTGTGTGTGTTGTCGGTGTGTGTGTGTTGTGTGTGTGTGTTGTCGGTGTGTGTGTGTGTGTGTTGTGTGTGTGTGTGTTGTCGGTGTGTGTGTGTGTGTGTGTTGTCGGTGTGTGTGTGTGTGTGTTGTCGGTGTGTGTGTGTGTGTGTGGTCGTTGTGTGTGTGTGTGTTGTCAGTGTGTGAGTGTGTGTTGTCGGTGTGTGTGTGTTGTGTGTGTGTGTGTGTGTTGTCGGTGTGTGTGTGTGTGTTTTGTGTGTGTGTGTGTGTTGTCTGTGTGTGTGTGTGTGTGTGTGTTGTCGGTGTGTGTGTGAGTTGTCAGTGTGTGTGTGTGTGTGTGTGTGTGTGTGTGTGTGTGTGTGTGTGTGTGTGTGTTGTCGCTGTGTGTGTGTGTGTGTGTGTGTTGTCGGTGTGTGTGTGTGTGTGTTGTCCGAGTGTGTGTTTGTGTGTGTGTGTTGTCGGTGTGTGTGTGTGTTGTCAGTGTGTGTGTGTGTGTGTGTTGTCGGTGTGTGTGTGTGTGTGTGTTGTCGGTGTGTGTGTGTGTGTGTTGTCGGTGTGTTTGTGTGTGTGTGTTGTCGGTGTGTGTGTGTGTGTGTGTTGCTGGTGTGTGTGTGTGTGTGTGTTGTCGCTGTGTGTGTGTGTGTGTGTGTGTTGTCGGTGTGTGTGTGTGTGTTGTCCGAGTGTGTGTGTGTGTGTGTGTGTTGTCGGTGTGTGTGTGTGTTGTCAGTGTGTGTGTGTGTGTGTGTTGTCGGTGTGTGTGTGTGTGTGTGTTGTCGGTGTGTGTGTGTGTGTTGTCGGTGTGTGTGTGTGTGTGTGTGTGTTGTCGGTGTGTGTGTGTGTGTGTGTGTTGTCCGAGTGTGTGTGTGTGTGTGTGTGTTGTCGGTGTGTGTGTGTGTTGTCAGTGTGTGTGTGTGTGTTGTCGGTGTGTGTGTGTGTGTTGTCGGTGTGTGTGTGTGTTTTGTCGGTGTGTTTGTGTGTGTGTGTTGTCGGTGTGTGTGTGTGTGTGTGTTGCTGGTGTGTGTGTGTGTGTGTGTTGTCGCTGTGTGTGTGTGTGTGTGTGTGTGTGTTGTCGGTGTGTGTGTGTGTGTTGTCCGAGTGTGTGTGTGTGTGTTGTCGGTGTGTGTGTGTGTTGTCAGTGTGTGTGTGTGTGTGTGTTGTCGGTGTGTGTGTGTGTGTGTGTTGTCGGTGTGTGTGTGTGTGTTGTCGGTGTGTTTGTGTGTGTGTGTTGTCGGTGTGTGTGTGTGTGTGTGTTGCTGGTGTTTGTTTGTGTGTGTGTTGTCGGTGTGTGTGTGTGTGTGTGTTGTCGGTGTGTGTGTGTGTGTGTGTGTGTGTGTGTGTGTGTTGTCGGTGTGTGTGTGTGTGTGTTGTCGGTGTGTGTGTGTGTGTTGTCGGTGTGTGTGTGTGTGTTGTCGGTGTGTTTGTGTGTGTGTGTTGTCGTTGTGTGTGTGTGTGTGTGTTGTCGGTGTGTGTGTGTGTGTTGTGTGTGTGTGTGTTGTCAGTGTGTGTTGTCGGTGTGTGTGTGTGTGTGTTGTCGGTGTGTGTGTGTGTGTTGTCAGTGTGTGTGTGTGTGTGTGTGTGTTGTCGGTGTGTGTGTGTGTGTGTGTTGTCGGTGTGTGTGTGTGTGTGTGTTGCCGGTGTGTGTGTGTGTGTTGTCGGTGTGTGTGTGTGTGTGTTGTCGGTGTGTGTGTGTGTTGTGTGTGTGTGTGTTGTCGGTGTGTGTGTGTGTGTGTGTGTGTTGTCAGTGTGTGTGTGTGTGTGTGTGTGTGTGTGTGTGTGTGTGTGTGGTGTTTGTGTTGTCGGTGTGTGTGTGTGTGTGTGTGTGTGTGTGTGTGTGTGTTGTCTGTGTGTGTGTGTGTGTGTGTGTTGTCCGAGTGTGTGTGTGTGTGTGTGTGTGTTGTTGGTGTGTGTGTGTGTTGTCAGTGTGTGTGTGTGTGTGTGTTGTCGGTGTGTGTGTGTGTGTGTGTTGTCGGTGTGTGTGTGTGTGTTGTTGGTGTGTTTGTGTGTGTGTGTTGTCGGTGTGTGTGTGTGTGTTGCTGGTGTTTGTTTGTGTGTGTGTTGTCGGTGTGTGTGTGTGTGTGTTGTCGGTGTGTGTGTGTGTGTTGTCGGTGTGTGTGTGTGTGTTGTCGGTGTGTTTGTGTGTGTGTGTTGTCGTTGTGTGTGTGTGTGTGTTGTAGGTGTGTGTGTGTGTGTGTTGTCGGTGTGTGTGTGTGTGTGTGTGTGTGGTGTGTGTGTGTGTGTGTGTGTGTTGTCGGTGTGTGTGTGTGTGTGTGTTGTCGGTGTGTGTGTGTCTGTTGTCGGTGTGTGTGTGTGTGTGTGTTGTCGGTGTGTGTGTGTGTGTGTGTTGTCCGAGTGTGTGTGTGTGTGTGTGTGTTGTCGGTGTGTGTGTGTGTTGTCAGTGTGTGTGTGTGTGTGTGTGTGTGTGTCGGTGTGTGTGTGTGTGTTGTCGGTGTGTGTGTGTGTGTGTGTTGCCGGTGTGTGTGTGTGTGTTGTCGGTGTGCGTGTGTGTGTTGTCGGTGTGTGTGTGTGTGTATGTTGCCGGTGTGTGTGTGTGTGTGTTGTCGGTGTGTGTGTGTGTGTTGTCGGTGTGTGTGTGTGTGTGTTGTCGGTGTGTGTGTGTGTGTGTTGTCGGTGTGTGTGTGTGTGTTGTCGGTGTGTGTGTGTGTAGTCGGTGTGTGTGTGTGTGTGTGTGTTGTCAGTGTGTGTGTGTGTGTTGTCGGTGTGTGTGTGTGTGTGTGTTGTCGGTGTGTGTGTGTGTTGTCGGTGTGTGTGTGTTGTGTGTGTGTGTTGTCGGTGTGTGTGTGTGTGTGTTGTGTGTGTGTGTGTTGTCGGTGTGTGTGTGTGTGTGTGTTGTCGGTGTGTGTGTGTGTGTGTTGTCGGTGTGTGTGTGTGTGTGTGGTCGTTGTGTGTGTGTGTGTTGTCAGTGTGTGAGTGTGTGTTGTCGGTGTGTGTGTGTTGTGTGTGTGTGTGTGTGTTGTCGGTGTGTGTGTGTGTGTTTTGTGTGTGTGTGTGTGTTGTCTGTGTGTGTGTGTGTGTGTGTGTTGTCGGTGTGTGTGTGAGTTGTCAGTGTGTGTGTGTGTGTGTGTGTGTGTGTGTGTGTGTGTGTGTGTGTGTGTGTGTTGTCGCTGTGTGTGTGTGTGTGTGTGTGTTGTCGGTGTGTGTGTGTGTGTGTTGTCCGAGTGTGTGTTTGTGTGTGTGTGTTGTCGGTGTGTGTGTGTGTTGTCAGTGTGTGTGTGTGTGTGTGTTGTCGGTGTGTGTGTGTGTGTGTGTTGTCGGTGTGTGTGTGTGTGTGTTGTCGGTGTGTTTGTGTGTGTGTGTTGTCGGTGTGTGTGTGTGTGTGTGTTGCTGGTGTGTGTGTGTGTGTGTGTTGTCGCTGTGTGTGTGTGTGTGTGTGTGTTGTCGGTGTGTGTGTGTGTGTTGTCCGAGTGTGTGTGTGTGTGTGTGTGTTGTCGGTGTGTGTGTGTGTTGTCAGTGTGTGTGTGTGTGTGTGTTGTCGGTGTGTGTGTGTGTGTGTGTTGTCGGTGTGTGTGTGTGTGTTGTCGGTGTGTGTGTGTGTGTGTGTGTGTTGTCGGTGTGTGTGTGTGTGTGTGTGTTGTCCGAGTGTGTGTGTGTGTGTGTGTGTTGTCGGTGTGTGTGTGTGTTGTCAGTGTGTGTGTGTGTGTTGTCGGTGTGTGTGTGTGTGTTGTCGGTGTGTGTGTGTGTTTTGTCGGTGTGTTTGTGTGTGTGTGTTGTCGGTGTGTGTGTGTGTGTGTGTTGCTGGTGTGTGTGTGTGTGTGTGTTGTCGCTGTGTGTGTGTGTGTGTGTGTGTGTGTTGTCGGTGTGTGTGTGTGTGTTGTCCGAGTGTGTGTGTGTGTGTTGTCGGTGTGTGTGTGTGTTGTCAGTGTGTGTGTGTGTGTGTGTTGTCGGTGTGTGTGTGTGTGTGTGTTGTCGGTGTGTGTGTGTGTGTTGTCGGTGTGTTTGTGTGTGTGTGTTGTCGGTGTGTGTGTGTGTGTGTGTTGCTGGTGTTTGTTTGTGTGTGTGTTGTCGGTGTGTGTGTGTGTGTGTGTTGTCGGTGTGTGTGTGTGTGTGTGTGTGTGTGTGTGTGTGTTGTCGGTGTGTGTGTGTGTGTGTTGTCGGTGTGTGTGTGTGTGTTGTCGGTGTGTGTGTGTGTGTTGTCGGTGTGTTTGTGTGTGTGTGTTGTCGTTGTGTGTGTGTGTGTGTGTTGTCGGTGTGTGTGTGTGTGTTGTGTGTGTGTGTGTTGTCAGTGTGTGTTGTCGGTGTGTGTGTGTGTGTGTTGTCGGTGTGTGTGTGTGTGTTGTCAGTGTGTGTGTGTGTGTGTGTGTGTTGTCGGTGTGTGTGTGTGTGTGTGTTGTCGGTGTGTGTGTGTGTGTGTGTTGCCGGTGTGTGTGTGTGTGTTGTCGGTGTGTGTGTGTGTGTGTGTTGTCGGTGTGTGTGTGTGTTGTGTGTGTGTGTGTTGTCGGTGTGTGTGTGTGTGTGTGTGTGTTGTCAGTGTGTGTGTGTGTGTGTGTGTGTGTGTGTGTGTTGTGTGTGTGTGTTTGTGTTGTCGGTGTGTGTGTGTGTGTGTGTGTGTGTGTGTGTGTTGTCTGTGTGTGTGTGTGTGTGTGTGTTGTCCGAGTGTGTGTGTGTGTGTGTGTGTGTTGTTGGTGTGTGTGTGTGTTGTCAGTGTGTGTGTGTGTGTGTGTTGTCGGTGTGTGTGTGTGTGTGTGTTGTCGGTGTGTGTGTGTGTGTTGTTGGTGTGTTTGTGTGTGTGTGTTGTCGGTGTGTGTGTGTGTGTTGCTGGTGTTTGTTTGTGTGTGTGTTGTCGGTGTGTGTGTGTGTGTGTTGTCGGTGTGTGTGTGTGTGTTGTCGGTGTGTGTGTGTGTGTTGTCGGTGTGTTTGTGTGTGTGTGTTGTCGTTGTGTGTGTGTGTGTGTTGTAGGTGTGTGTGTGTGTGTGTTGTCGGTGTGTGTGTGTGTGTGTGTGTGTGTGTGTGTGTGTGTGTGTGTGTGTGTTGTCGGTGTGTGTGTGTGTGTGTGTTGTCGGTGTGTGTGTGTCTGTTGTCGGTGTGTGTGTGTGTGTGTGTTGTCGGTGTGTGTGTGTGTGTGTGTGTGTTGTCCGAGTGTGTGTGTGTGTGTGTGTGTTGTCGGTGTGTGTGTGTGTTGTCAGTGTGTGTGTGTGTGTGTGTTGTCGGTGTGTGTGTGTGTGTGTGTTGTCGGTGTGTGTGTGTGTGTTGTCGGTGTGTTTGTGTGTGTGTGTTGTCGGTGTGTGTGTGTGTGTGTGTTGCTGGTGTGTGTGTGTGTGTGTGTTGTCGCTGTGTGTGTGTGTGTGTGTGTGTGTTGTCGGTGTGTGTGTGTGTGTTGTCCGAGTGTGTGTGTGTGTGTGTTGTCGGTGTGTGTGTGTGTTGTCAGTGTGTGTGTGTGTGTGTGTTGTCGGTGTGTGTGTGTGTGTGTGTTGTCGGTGTGTGTGTGTGTGTTGTCGGTGTGTTTGTGTGTGTGTGTTGTCGGTGTGTGTGTGTGTGTGTGTTGCTGGTGTTTGTTTGTGTGTGTGTTGTCGGTGTGTGTGTGTGTGTGTTGTCGGTGTGTGTGTGTGTATGTGTGTGTGTGTGTGTTGTAGGTGTGTGTGTGTGTGTGTTGTCGGTGTGTGTGTGTGTGTTGTCGGTGTGTGTGTGTGTGTTGTCGGTGTGTTTGTGTGTGTGTGTTGTCGTTGTGTGTGTGTGTGTGTGTTGTCGGTGTGTGTGTGTGTGTTGTGTGTGTGTGTGTTGTCAGTGTGTGTGTGTGTTGTCGGTGTGTGTGTGTGTGTGTTGTCGGTGTGTGTGTGTGTGTTGTCAGTGTGTGTGTGTGTGTGTGTGTGTTGTCGGTGTGTGTGTGTGTGTTGTCGGTGTGTGTGTGTGTGTGTGTTGCCGGTGTGTGTGTGTGTGTTGTCGGTGTGCGTGTGTGTGTTGTCGGTGTGTGTGTGTGTGTATGTTGCCGGTGTGTGTGTGTGTGTGTTGTCGGTGTGTGTGTGTGTGTTGTCGGTGTGTGTGTGTGTGTGTTGTCGGTGTGTGTGTGTGTGTGTTGTCGGTGTGTGTGTGTGTGTTGTCGGTGTGTGTGTGTGTAGTCGGTGTGTGTGTGTGTGTGTGTGTTGTCAGTGTGTGTGTGTGTGTTGTCGGTGTGTGTGTGTGTGTGTGTTGTCGGTGTGTGTGTGTGTTGTCGGTGTGTGTGTGTTGTGTGTGTGTGTTGTCGGTGTGTGTGTGTGTGTGTTGTGTGTGTGTGTGTTGTCGGTGTGTGTGTGTGTGTGTGTTGTCGGTGTGTGTGTGTGTGTGTTGTCGGTGTGTGTGTGTGTGTGTGGTCGTTGTGTGTGTGTGTGTTGTCAGTGTGTGAGTGTGTGTTGTCGGTGTGTGTGTGTGTTGTGTGTGTGTGTGTGTGTTGTCGGTGTGTGTGTGTGTGTTTTGTGTGTGTGTGTGTGTTGTCGGTGTGTGTGTGTGTGTGTGCTGTCGGTGTGTGTGTGTGTGTGTGTGTGTTGTCTGTGTGTGTGTGTTGTCGGTGTGTGTGTGTGTGTGTGTGTGTTGTCGGTGTGTGTGTGTGTGTTGTCGGTGTGTGTGTGTGTGTGTTGTCAGTGTGTGTCTGTGTGTTATCGGTGTGTGTGTGTGTGTGTGTGTTGTCGGTGTGTGTGTGTGTCTGTGTTGTCGGTGTGTGTGTGTGTGTGTTGTCGGTGTGTGTGTGTGTGTTGTCTGTGTGTGTGTGTTTTGTCAGTGTGTGTGTGTGTGTTGTCGGTGTGTGTGTGTGTGTGTGTGTGTGTGTGTGTGTGTTGTCAGTGTGTGTATGTGTGTGTTGTCGGTGTGTGTGTGTGTGTGTGTTGTCGGTGTGTGTGTGTGTGTGTTGTCGGTGTGTGTGTGTGTGTTGTCGGTGTGTGTGTTTGTTTGTTGTCGGTGTGTGTGTGTGTGTGTGTGTTGTCGGGGTGTGTGTGTGTGTTGTCGGTGTGTGTGTGTTTGTTGTCGGTGTGTGTGTGTGTGTGTGTTGTCGGTGTGTGTGTGTGTGTGTGTTGTCAGTGTGTGTGTGTGTGTGTTGTCGGTGTGTGTGTGTTTATGTGTTGTCGGTGTGTGTGTGTGTGTGTTGTCGGTGTGTGTGTGTGTGTGTGTGTTGTCGGTGTGTGTGTGTTTTGTCGGTGTGTGTGTGTGTGTGTGTGTTGTCGGTGTGTGTGTGTGTGTGTTGTCGGTGTGTGTGTGTGTGTGTTGTCGGTGTGTGTGTGTTGTCGGTGTGTGTGTGTGTGTGTGTTGTCGGTGTGTGTGTGTGTTGTCAGTGTGTGTGTGTGTGTGTGTGTGTGTGTGTGTGTGTGTTGTCGGTGTGTGTGTGTGTGTGTGTGTGTGTTGTCGGTGTGTGTGTGTGTGTGTGTGTGTGTTGTCCGAGTGTGTGTGTGTGTGTGTGTGTTGTCGGTGTGTGTGTGTTGTCGGTGTGGGTGTGTGTGTGTGTTGTCGGTGTGTGTGTGTGTGTGTTGTCGGTGTGTGTGTGTGTGTTGTCGGTGTGTGTGTGTGTGTTGTCGGTGTGTTTGTGTGTGTGTGTTGTCGTTGTGTGTGTGTGTGTGTGTTGTCGGTGTGTGTGTGTGTGTTGTGTGTGTGTGTGTTGTCAGTGTGTGTTGTCGGTGTGTGTGTGTGTGTGTTGTCGGTGTGTGTGTGTGTGTTGTCAGTGTGTGTGTGTGTGTGTGTGTGTTGTCGGTGTGTGTGTGTGTGTGTGTTGTCGGTGTGTGTGTGTGTGTGTGTTGCCGGTGTGTGTGTGTGTGTTGTCGGTGTGTGTGTGTGTGTGTTGTCGGTGTGTGTGTGTGTTGTGTGTGTGTGTGTTGTCGGTGTGTGTGTGTGTGTGTGTGTGTTGTCAGTGTGTGTGTGTGTGTGTGTGTGTGTGTGTGTGTGTGTGTGTTTGTGTTGTCGGTGTGTGTGTGTGTGTGTGTGTGTGTGTGTGTGTTGTCTGTGTGTGTGTGTGTGTGTGTGTTGTCCGAGTGTGTGTGTGTGTGTGTGTGTTGTCGGTGTGTGTGTGTGTTGTCAGTGTGTGTGTGTGTGTGTGTTGTCGGTGTGTGTGTGTGTGTGTGTTGTCGGTGTGTGTGTGTGTGTTGTTGGTGTGTTTGTGTGTGTGTGTTGTCGGTGTGTGTGTGTGTGTTGCTGGTGTTTGTTTGTGTGTGTGTTGTCGGTGTGTGTGTGTGTGTGTTGTCGGTGTGTGTGTGTGTGTTGTCGGTGTGTGTGTGTGTGTTGTCGGTGTGTTTGTGTGTGTGTGTTGTCGTTGTGTGTGTGTGTGTGTTGTAGGTGTGTGTGTGTGTGTGTTGTCGGTGTGTGTGTGTGTGTGTGTGTGTGTGTGTGTGTGTGTGTGTGTTGTCGGTGTGTGTGTGTGTGTGTGTTGTCGGTGTGTGTGTGTCTGTTGTCGGTGTGTGTGTGTGTGTGTGTGTGTTGTCGGTGTGTGTGTGTGTGTGTGTTGTCCGAGTGTGTGTGTGTGTGTGTGTGTTGTCGGTGTGTGTGTGTGTTGTCAGTGTGTGTGTGTGTGTGTGTTGTCGGTGTGTGTGTGTGTGTGTGTTGTCGGTGTGTGTGTGTGTGTTGTCGGTGTGTTTGTGTGTGTGTGTTGTCGGTGTGTGTGTGTGTGTGTGTTGCTGGTGTGTGTGTGTGTGTGTGTTGTCGCTGTGTGTGTGTGTGTGTGTGTGTGTTGTCGGTGTGTGTGTGTGTGTTGTCCGAGTGTGTGTGTGTGTGTGTTGTCGGTGTGTGTGTGTGTTGTCAGTGTGTGTGTGTGTGTGTGTTGTCGGTGTGTGTGTGTGTGTGTGTTGTCGGTGTGTGTGTGTGTGTTGTCGGTGTGTTTGTGTGTGTGTGTTGTCGGTGTGTGTGTGTGTGTGTGTTGCTGGTGTTTGTTTGTGTGTGTGTTGTCGGTGTGTGTGTGTGTGTGTTGTCGGTGTGTGTGTGTGTGTGTGTGTGTGTGTGTGTTGTAGGTGTGTGTGTGTGTGTGTTGTCGGTGTGTGTGTGTGTGTTGTCGGTGTGTGTGTGTGTGTTGTCGGTGTGTTTGTGTGTGTGTGTTGTCGTTGTGTGTGTGTGTGTGTGTTGTCGGTGTGTGTGTGTGTTGTGTGTGTGTGTGTTGTCAGTGTGTGTGTGTGTTGTCGGTGTGTGTGTGTGTGTGTTGTCGGTGTGTGTGTGTGTGTTGTCAGTGTGTGTGTGTGTGTGTGTGTGTTGTCGGTGTGTGTGTGTGTGTTGTCGGTGTGTGTGTGTGTGTGTGTTGCCGGTGTGTGTGTGTGTGTTGTCGGTGTGCGTGTGTGTGTTGTCGGTGTGTGTGTGTGTGTATGTTGCCGGTGTGTGTGTGTGTGTGTTGTCGGTGTGTGTGTGTGTGTTGTCGGTGTGTGTGTGTGTGTGTTGTCGGTGTGTGTGTGTGTGTGTTGTCGGTGTGTGTGTGTGTGTTGTCGGTGTGTGTGTGTGTAGTCGGTGTGTGTGTGTGTGTGTGTGTTGTCAGTGTGTGTGTGTGTGTTGTCGGTGTGTGTGTGTGTGTGTGTTGTCGGTGTGTGTGTGTGTTGTCGGTGTGTGTGTGTTGTGTGTGTGTGTTGTCGGTGTGTGTGTGTGTGTGTTGTGTGTGTGTGTGTTGTCGGTGTGTGTGTGTGTGTGTGTTGTCGGTGTGTGTGTGTGTGTGTTGTCGGTGTGTGTGTGTGTGTGTGGTCGTTGTGTGTGTGTGTGTTGTCAGTGTGTGAGTGTGTGTTGTCGGTGTGTGTGTGTTGTGTGTGTGTGTGTGTGTTGTCGGTGTGTGTGTGTGTGTTTTGTGTGTGTGTGTTGTCGGTGTGTGTGTGTGTGTGTGCTGTCGGTGTGTGTGTGTGTGTGTGTGTGTTGTCTGTGTGTGTGTGTTGTCGGTGTGTGTGTGTGTGTGTGTGTGTTGTCGGTGTGTGTGTGTGTGTTGTCGGTGTGTGTGTGTGTGTGTTGTCAGTGTGTGTCTGTGTGTTATCGGTGTGTGTGTGTGTGTGTGTGTGTTGTCGGTGTGTGTGTGTGTCTGTGTTGTCGGTGTGTGTGTGTGTGTGTTGTCGGTGTGTGTGTGTGTGTTGTCTGTGTGTGTGTGTTTTGTCAGTGTGTGTGTGTGTGTTGTCGGTGTGTGTGTGTGTGTGTGTGTGTGTGTGTGTGTGTTGTCAGTGTGTGTATGTGTGTGTTGTCGGTGTGTGTGTGTGTGTGTGTTGTCGGTGTGTGTGTGTGTGTGTTGTCGGTGTGTGTGTGTGTGTTGTCGGTGTGTGTGTTTGTTTGTTGTCGGTGTGTGTGTGTGTGTGTGTGTTGTCGGTGTGTGTGTGTGTGTTGTCGGTGTGTGTGTGTGTGTTGTCGGTGTGTGTGTGTGTGTGTGTTGTCGGTGTGTGTGTGTGTGTTGTCAGTGTGTGTGTGTGTGTGTTGTCGGTGTGTGTGTGTTTATGTGTTGTCGGTGTGTGTGTGTGTGTGTTGTCGGTGTGTGTGTGTGTGTGTGTGTTGTCGGTGTGTGTGTGTTTTGTCGGTGTGTGTGTGTGTGTGTGTGTTGTCGGTGTGTGTGTGTGTGTGTTGTCGGTGTGTGTGTGTGTGTGTTGTCGGTGTGTGTGTGTTGTCGGTGTGTGTGTGTGTGTGTGTTGTCGGTGTGTGTGTGTGTTGTCAGTGTGTGTGTGTGTGTGTGTGTGTGTGTGTGTGTGTGTTGTCGGTGTGTGTGTGTGTGTGTGTGTGTGTTGTCGGTGTGTGTGTGTGTGTGTGTGTGTGTTGTCCGAGTGTGTGTGTGTGTGTGTGTGTTGTCGGTGTGTGTGTGTTGTCGGTGTGGGTGTGTGTGTGTGTTGTCGGTGTGTGTGTGTGTGTGTTGTCGGTGTGTGTGTGTGTGTTGTCGGTGTGTGTGTGTGTGTTGTCGGTGTGTTTGTGTGTGTGTGTTGTCGTTGTGTGTGTGTGTGTGTTGTAGGTGTGTGTGTGTGTGTGTTGTCGGTGTGTGTGTGTGTGTGTGTGTGTGTGTGTGTGTGTGTGTGTGTGTGTTGTCGGTGTGTGTGTGTGTGTGTGTTGTCGGTGTGTGTGTGTCTGTTGTCGGTGTGTGTGTGTGTGTGTGTTGTCGGTGTGTGTGTGTGTGTGTGTTGTCCGAGTGTGTGTGTGTGTGTGTGTGTTGTCGGTGTGTGTGTGTGTTGTCAGTGTGTGTGTGTGTGTGTGTTGTCGGTGTGTGTGTGTGTGTGTGTTGTCGGTGTGTGTGTGTGTGTTGTCGGTGTGTTTGTGTGTGTGTGTTGTCGGTGTGTGTGTGTGTGTGTGTTGCTGGTGTGTGTGTGTGTGTGTGTTGTCGCTGTGTGTGTGTGTGTGTGTGTGTGTTGTCGGTGTGTGTGTGTGTGTTGTCCGAGTGTGTGTGTGTGTGTGTTGTCGGTGTGTGTGTGTGTTGTCAGTGTGTGTGTGTGTGTGTGTTGTCGGTGTGTGTGTGTGTGTGTGTTGTCGGTGTGTGTGTGTGTGTTGTCGGTGTGTTTGTGTGTGTGTGTTGTCGGTGTGTGTGTGTGTGTGTGTTGCTGGTGTTTGTTTGTGTGTGTGTTGTCGGTGTGTGTGTGTGTGTGTGTTGTCGGTGTGTGTGTGTGTATGTGTGTGTGTGTGTGTTGTAGGTGTGTGTGTGTGTGTGTTGTCGGTGTGTGTGTGTGTGTTGTCGGTGTGTGTGTGTGTGTTGTCGGTGTGTTTGTGTGTGTGTGTTGTCGTTGTGTGTGTGTGTGTGTGTTGTCGGTGTGTGTGTGTGTGTTGTGTGTGTGTGTGTTGTCAGTGTGTGTGTGTGTTGTCGGTGTGTGTGTGTGTGTGTTGTCGGTGTGTGTGTGTGTGTTGTCAGTGTGTGTGTGTGTGTGTGTGTGTTGTCGGTGTGTGTGTGTGTGTTGTCGGTGTGTGTGTGTGTGTGTTGTCGGTGTGTGTGTGTGTGTTGTCAGTGTGTGTGTGTGTGTTTTGTGTGTGTGTGTGTGTTGTCGGTGTGTGTGTGTGTGTGTGCTGTCGGTGTGTGTGTGTGTGTGTGTGTGTTGTCTGTGTGTGTGTGTTGTCGGTGTGTGTGTGTGTGTGTGTGTGTTGTCGGTGTGTGTGTGTTGTCGGTGTGTGTGTGTGTGTGTTGTCAGTGTGTGTCTGTGTGTTATCGGTGTGTGTGTGTGTGTGTGTGTGTTGTCGGTGTGTGTGTGTGTCTGTGTTGTCGGTGTGTGTGTGTGTGTGTTGTCGGTGTGTGTGTGTGTGTTGTCTGTGTGTGTGTGTTTTGTCAGTGTGTGTGTGTGTGTTGTCGGTGTGTGTGTGTGTGTGTGTGTGTGTGTGTGTGTGTTGTCAGTGTGTGTATGTGTGTGTTGTCGGTGTGTGTGTGTGTGTGTGTTGTCGGTGTGTGTGTGTGTGTGTTGTCGGTGTGTGTGTGTGTGTTGTCGGTGTGTGTGTTTGTTTGTTGTCGGTGTGTGTGTGTGTGTGTGTGTTGTCGGTGTGTGTGTGTGTGTTGTCGGTGTGTGTGTGTGTGTTGTCGGTGTGTGTGTGTGTGTGTGTTGTCGGTGTGTGTGTGTGTGTTGTCAGTGTGTGTGTGTGTGTGTTGTCGGTGTGTGTGTGTTTATGTGTTGTCGGTGTGTGTGTGTGTGTGTTGTCGGTGTGTGTGTGTGTGTGTGTGTTGTCGGTGTGTGTGTGTTTTGTCGGTGTGTGTGTGTGTGTGTGTGTTGTCGGTGTGTGTGTGTGTGTGTTGTCGGTGTGTGTGTGTGTGTGTTGTCGGTGTGTGTGTGTTGTCGGTGTGTGTGTGTGTGTGTGTTGTCGGTGTGTGTGTGTGTTGTCAGTGTGTGTGTGTGTGTGTGTGTGTGTGTGTGTGTGTGTTGTCGGTGTGTGTGTGTGTGTGTGTGTGTGTTGTCGGTGTGTGTGTGTGTGTGTGTGTGTGTTGTCCGAGTGTGTGTGTGTGTGTGTGTGTTGTCGGTGTGTGTGTGTTGTCGGTGTGGGTGTGTGTGTGTGTTGTCGGTGTGTGTGTGTGTGTGTTGTCGGTGTGTGTGTGTGTGTTGTCGGTGTGTGTGTGTGTGTTGTCGGTGTGTTTGTGTGTGTGTGTTGTCGTTGTGTGTGTGTGTGTGTGTTGTCGGTGTGTGTGTGTGTGTTGTGTGTGTGTGTGTTGTCAGTGTGTGTTGTCGGTGTGTGTGTGTGTGTGTTGTCGGTGTGTGTGTGTGTGTTGTCAGTGTGTGTGTGTGTGTGTGTGTGTTGTCGGTGTGTGTGTGTGTGTGTGTTGTCGGTGTGTGTGTGTGTGTGTGTTGCCGGTGTGTGTGTGTGTGTTGTCGGTGTGTGTGTGTGTGTGTTGTCGGTGTGTGTGTGTGTTGTGTGTGTGTGTGTTGTCGGTGTGTGTGTGTGTGTGTGTGTGTTGTCAGTGTGTGTGTGTGTGTGTGTGTGTGTGTGTGTGTGTGTGTGTGTGTTTGTGTTGTCGGTGTGTGTGTGTGTGTGTGTGTGTGTGTGTGTGTTGTCTGTGTGTGTGTGTGTGTGTGTGTTGTCCGAGTGTGTGTGTGTGTGTGTGTGTTGTCGGTGTGTGTGTGTGTTGTCAGTGTGTGTGTG
The DNA here is from genome assembly GCF_965601325.2 of Salmo salar. Lineage (NCBI taxonomy): Eukaryota > Metazoa > Chordata > Actinopteri > Salmoniformes > Salmonidae > Salmo > Salmo salar. Next base: position 346,466 of record NW_027675556.1, on the reverse strand, counting down.
TGTGTGTGTTGTCGGTGTGTGTGTGTGTGTGTGTTGTCGGTGTGTGTGTGTGTGTTGTTGGTGTGTTTGTGTGTGTGTGTTGTCGGTGTGTGTGTGTGTGTTGCTGGTGTTTGTTTGTGTGTGTGTTGTCGGTGTGTGTGTGTGTGTGTTGTCGGTGTGTGTGTGTGTGTTGTCGGTGTGTGTGTGTGTGTTGTCGGTGTGTTTGTGTGTGTGTGTTGTCGTTGTGTGTGTGTGTGTGTTGTAGGTGTGTGTGTGTGTGTGTTGTCGGTGTGTGTGTGTGTGTGTGTGTGTGTGTGTGTGTGTGTGTGTGTGTGTGTCGGTGTGTGTGTGTGTGTGTGTTGTCGGTGTGTGTGTGTCTGTTGTCGGTGTGTGTGTGTGTGTGTGTGTGTTGTCGGTGTGTGTGTGTGTGTGTGTTGTCCGAGTGTGTGTGTGTGTGTGTGTGTTGTCGGTGTGTGTGTGTGTTGTCAGTGTGTGTGTGTGTGTGTGTTGTCGGTGTGTGTGTGTGTGTGTGTTGTCGGTGTGTGTGTGTGTGTTGTCGGTGTGTTTGTGTGTGTGTGTTGTCGGTGTGTGTGTGTGTGTGTGTTGCTGGTGTGTGTGTGTGTGTGTGTTGTCGCTGTGTGTGTGTGTGTGTGTGTGTGTTGTCGGTGTGTGTGTGTGTGTTGTCCGAGTGTGTGTGTGTGTGTGTTGTCGGTGTGTGTGTGTGTTGTCAGTGTGTGTGTGTGTGTGTGTTGTCGGTGTGTGTGTGTGTGTGTGTTGTCGGTGTGTGTGTGTGTGTTGTCGGTGTGTTTGTGTGTGTGTGTTGTCGGTGTGTGTGTGTGTGTGTGTTGCTGGTGTTTGTTTGTGTGTGTGTTGTCGGTGTGTGTGTGTGTGTGTTGTCGGTGTGTGTGTGTGTGTGTGTGTGTGTGTGTGTTGTAGGTGTGTGTGTGTGTGTGTTGTCGGTGTGTGTGTGTGTGTTGTCGGTGTGTGTGTGTGTGTTGTCGGTGTGTTTGTGTGTGTGTGTTGTCGTTGTGTGTGTGTGTGTGTGTTGTCGGTGTGTGTGTGTGTTGTGTGTGTGTGTGTTGTCAGTGTGTGTGTGTGTTGTCGGTGTGTGTGTGTGTGTGTTGTCGGTGTGTGTGTGTGTGTTGTCAGTGTGTGTGTGTGTGTGTGTGTGTTGTCGGTGTGTGTGTGTGTGTTGTCGGTGTGTGTGTGTGTGTGTGTTGCCGGTGTGTGTGTGTGTGTTGTCGGTGTGCGTGTGTGTGTTGTCGGTGTGTGTGTGTGTGTATGTTGCCGGTGTGTGTGTGTGTGTGTTGTCGGTGTGTGTGTGTGTGTTGTCGGTGTGTGTGTGTGTGTGTTGTCGGTGTGTGTGTGTGTGTGTTGTCGGTGTGTGTGTGTGTGTTGTCGGTGTGTGTGTGTGTAGTCGGTGTGTGTGTGTGTGTGTGTGTTGTCAGTGTGTGTGTGTGTGTTGTCGGTGTGTGTGTGTGTGTGTGTTGTCGGTGTGTGTGTGTGTTGTCGGTGTGTGTGTGTTGTGTGTGTGTGTTGTCGGTGTGTGTGTGTGTGTGTTGTGTGTGTGTGTGTTGTCGGTGTGTGTGTGTGTGTGTGTTGTCGGTGTGTGTGTGTGTGTGTTGTCGGTGTGTGTGTGTGTGTGTGGTCGTTGTGTGTGTGTGTGTTGTCAGTGTGTGAGTGTGTGTTGTCGGTGTGTGTGTGTTGTGTGTGTGTGTGTGTGTTGTCGGTGTGTGTGTGTGTGTTTTGTGTGTGTGTGTTGTCGGTGTGTGTGTGTGTGTGTGCTGTCGGTGTGTGTGTGTGTGTGTGTGTGTTGTCTGTGTGTGTGTGTTGTCGGTGTGTGTGTGTGTGTGTGTGTGTTGTCGGTGTGTGTGTGTGTGTTGTCGGTGTGTGTGTGTGTGTGTTGTCAGTGTGTGTCTGTGTGTTATCGGTGTGTGTGTGTGTGTGTGTGTGTTGTCGGTGTGTGTGTGTGTCTGTGTTGTCGGTGTGTGTGTGTGTGTGTGTCGGTGTGTGTGTGTGTGTTGTCTGTGTGTGTGTGTTTTGTCAGTGTGTGTGTGTGTGTTGTCGGTGTGTGTGTGTGTGTGTGTGTGTGTGTGTGTGTGTTGTCAGTGTGTGTATGTGTGTGTTGTCGGTGTGTGTGTGTGTGTGTGTTGTCGGTGTGTGTGTGTGTGTGTTGTCGGTGTGTGTGTGTGTGTTGTCGGTGTGTGTGTTTGTTTGTTGTCGGTGTGTGTGTGTGTGTGTGTGTTGTCGGTGTGTGTGTGTGTGTTGTCGGTGTGTGTGTGTGTGTTGTCGGTGTGTGTGTGTGTGTGTGTTGTCGGTGTGTGTGTGTGTGTTGTCAGTGTGTGTGTGTGTGTGTTGTCGGTGTGTGTGTGTTTATGTGTTGTCGGTGTGTGTGTGTGTGTGTTGTCGGTGTGTGTGTGTGTGTGTGTGTTGTCGGTGTGTGTGTGTTTTGTCGGTGTGTGTGTGTGTGTGTGTGTTGTCGGTGTGTGTGTGTGTGTGTTGTCGGTGTGTGTGTGTGTGTGTTGTCGGTGTGTGTGTGTTGTCGGTGTGTGTGTGTGTGTGTGTTGTCGGTGTGTGTGTGTGTTGTCAGTGTGTGTGTGTGTGTGTGTGTGTGTGTGTGTGTGTGTTGTCGGTGTGTGTGTGTGTGTGTGTGTGTGTTGTCGGTGTGTGTGTGTGTGTGTGTGTGTGTTGTCCGAGTGTGTGTGTGTGTGTGTGTGTTGTCGGTGTGTGTGTGTTGTCGGTGTGGGTGTGTGTGTGTGTTGTCGGTGTGTGTGTGTGTGTGTTGTCGGTGTGTGTGTGTGTGTTGTCGGTGTGTGTGTGTGTGTTGTCGGTGTGTTTGTGTGTGTGTGTTGTCGTTGTGTGTGTGTGTGTGTTGTAGGTGTGTGTGTGTGTGTGTTGTCGGTGTGTGTGTGTGTGTGTGTGTGTGTGTGTGTGTGTGTGTGTGTGTGTTGTCGGTGTGTGTGTGTGTGTGTGTTGTCGGTGTGTGTGTGTCTGTTGTCGGTGTGTGTGTGTGTGTGTGTTGTCGGTGTGTGTGTGTGTGTGTGTTGTCCGAGTGTGTGTGTGTGTGTGTGTGTTGTCGGTGTGTGTGTGTGTTGTCAGTGTGTGTGTGTGTGTGTGTTGTCGGTGTGTGTGTGTGTGTGTGTTGTCGGTGTGTGTGTGTGTGTTGTCGGTGTGTTTGTGTGTGTGTGTTGTCGGTGTGTGTGTGTGTGTGTGTTGCTGGTGTGTGTGTGTGTGTGTGTTGTCGCTGTGTGTGTGTGTGTGTGTGTGTGTTGTCGGTGTGTGTGTGTGTGTTGTCCGAGTGTGTGTGTGTGTGTGTTGTCGGTGTGTGTGTGTGTTGTCAGTGTGTGTGTGTGTGTGTGTTGTCGGTGTGTGTGTGTGTGTGTGTTGTCGGTGTGTGTGTGTGTGTTGTCGGTGTGTTTGTGTGTGTGTGTTGTCGGTGTGTGTGTGTGTGTGTGTTGCTGGTGTTTGTTTGTGTGTGTGTTGTCGGTGTGTGTGTGTGTGTGTGTTGTCGGTGTGTGTGTGTGTATGTGTGTGTGTGTGTGTTGTAGGTGTGTGTGTGTGTGTGTTGTCGGTGTGTGTGTGTGTGTTGTCGGTGTGTGTGTGTGTGTTGTCGGTGTGTTTGTGTGTGTGTGTTGTCGTTGTGTGTGTGTGTGTGTGTTGTCGGTGTGTGTGTGTGTGTTGTGTGTGTGTGTGTTGTCAGTGTGTGTGTGTGTTGTCGGTGTGTGTGTGTGTGTGTTGTCGGTGTGTGTGTGTGTGTTGTCAGTGTGTGTGTGTGTGTGTGTGTGTTGTCGGTGTGTGTGTGTGTGTTGTCGGTGTGTGTGTGTGTGTGTTGTCGGTGTGTGTGTGTGTGTTGTCAGTGTGTGTGTGTGTGTTTTGTGTGTGTGTGTGTGTTGTCGGTGTGTGTGTGTGTGTGTGCTGTCGGTGTGTGTGTGTGTGTGTGTGTGTTGTCTGTGTGTGTGTGTTGTCGGTGTGTGTGTGTGTGTGTGTGTGTTGTCGGTGTGTGTGTGTTGTCGGTGTGTGTGTGTGTGTGTTGTCAGTGTGTGTCTGTGTGTTATCGGTGTGTGTGTGTGTGTGTGTGTGTTGTCGGTGTGTGTGTGTGTCTGTGTTGTCGGTGTGTGTGTGTGTGTGTTGTCGGTGTGTGTGTGTGTGTTGTCTGTGTGTGTGTGTTTTGTCAGTGTGTGTGTGTGTGTTGTCGGTGTGTGTGTGTGTGTGTGTGTGTGTGTGTGTGTGTTGTCAGTGTGTGTATGTGTGTGTTGTCGGTGTGTGTGTGTGTGTGTGTTGTCGGTGTGTGTGTGTGTGTGTTGTCGGTGTGTGTGTGTGTGTTGTCGGTGTGTGTGTTTGTTTGTTGTCGGTGTGTGTGTGTGTGTGTGTGTTGTCGGTGTGTGTGTGTGTGTTGTCGGTGTGTGTGTGTGTGTTGTCGGTGTGTGTGTGTGTGTGTGTTGTCGGTGTGTGTGTGTGTGTTGTCAGTGTGTGTGTGTGTGTGTTGTCGGTGTGTGTGTGTTTATGTGTTGTCGGTGTGTGTGTGTGTGTGTTGTCGGTGTGTGTGTGTGTGTGTGTGTTGTCGGTGTGTGTGTGTTTTGTCGGTGTGTGTGTGTGTGTGTGTGTTGTCGGTGTGTGTGTGTGTGTGTTGTCGGTGTGTGTGTGTGTGTGTTGTCGGTGTGTGTGTGTTGTCGGTGTGTGTGTGTGTGTGTGTTGTCGGTGTGTGTGTGTGTTGTCAGTGTGTGTGTGTGTGTGTGTGTGTGTGTGTGTGTGTGTTGTCGGTGTGTGTGTGTGTGTGTGTGTGTGTTGTCGGTGTGTGTGTGTGTGTGTGTGTGTGTTGTCCGAGTGTGTGTGTGTGTGTGTGTGTTGTCGGTGTGTGTGTGTTGTCGGTGTGGGTGTGTGTGTGTGTTGTCGGTGTGTGTGTGTGTGTGTTGTCGGTGTGTGTGTGTGTGTTGTCGGTGTGTGTGTGTGTGTTGTCGGTGTGTTTGTGTGTGTGTGTTGTCGTTGTGTGTGTGTGTGTGTGTTGTCGGTGTGTGTGTGTGTGTTGTGTGTGTGTGTGTTGTCAGTGTGTGTTGTCGGTGTGTGTGTGTGTGTGTTGTCGGTGTGTGTGTGTGTGTTGTCAGTGTGTGTGTGTGTGTGTGTGTGTTGTCGGTGTGTGTGTGTGTGTGTGTTGTCGGTGTGTGTGTGTGTGTGTGTTGCCGGTGTGTGTGTGTGTGTTGTCGGTGTGTGTGTGTGTGTGTTGTCGGTGTGTGTGTGTGTTGTGTGTGTGTGTGTTGTCGGTGTGTGTGTGTGTGTGTGTGTGTTGTCAGTGTGTGTGTGTGTGTGTGTGTGTGTGTGTGTGTGTGTGTGTGTGTGTGTTGTCGGTGTGTGTGTGTGTGTGTGTGTGTGTGTGTGTGTGTTGTCTGTGTGTGTGTGTGTGTGTGTGTTGTCCGAGTGTGTGTGTGTGTGTGTGTGTTGTCGGTGTGTGTGTGTGTTGTCAGTGTGTGTGTGTGTGTGTGTTGTCGGTGTGTGTGTGTGTGTGTGTTGTCGGTGTGTGTGTGTGTGTTGTTGGTGTGTTTGTGTGTGTGTGTTGTCGGTGTGTGTGTGTGTGTTGCTGGTGTTTGTTTGTGTGTGTGTTGTCGGTGTGTGTGTGTGTGTGTTGTCGGTGTGTGTGTGTGTGTTGTCGGTGTGTGTGTGTGTGTTGTCGGTGTGTTTGTGTGTGTGTGTTGTCGTTGTGTGTGTGTGTGTGTTGTAGGTGTGTGTGTGTGTGTGTTGTCGGTGTGTGTGTGTGTGTGTGTGTGTGTGTGTGTGTGTGTGTGTGTGTGTGTTGTCGGTGTGTGTGTGTGTGTGTGTTGTCGGTGTGTGTGTGTCTGTTGTCGGTGTGTGTGTGTGTGTGTGTGTGTTGTCGGTGTGTGTGTGTGTGTGTGTTGTCCGAGTGTGTGTGTGTGTGTGTGTGTTGTCGGTGTGTGTGTGTGTTGTCAGTGTGTGTGTGTGTGTGTGTTGTCGGTGTGTGTGTGTGTGTGTGTTGTCGGTGTGTGTGTGTGTGTTGTCGGTGTGTTTGTGTGTGTGTGTTGTCGGTGTGTGTGTGTGTGTGTGTTGCTGGTGTGTGTGTGTGTGTGTGTTGTCGCTGTGTGTGTGTGTGTGTGTGTGTGTTGTCGGTGTGTGTGTGTGTGTTGTCCGAGTGTGTGTGTGTGTGTGTTGTCGGTGTGTGTGTGTGTTGTCAGTGTGTGTGTGTGTGTGTGTTGTCGGTGTGTGTGTGTGTGTGTGTTGTCGGTGTGTGTGTGTGTGTTGTCGGTGTGTTTGTGTGTGTGTGTTGTCGGTGTGTGTGTGTGTGTGTGTTGCTGGTGTTTGTTTGTGTGTGTGTTGTCGGTGTGTGTGTGTGTGTGTTGTCGGTGTGTGTGTGTGTGTGTGTGTGTGTGTGTGTTGTAGGTGTGTGTGTGTGTGTGTTGTCGGTGTGTGTGTGTGTGTTGTCGGTGTGTGTGTGTGTGTTGTCGGTGTGTTTGTGTGTGTGTGTTGTCGTTGTGTGTGTGTGTGTGTGTTGTCGGTGTGTGTGTGTGTTGTGTGTGTGTGTGTTGTCAGTGTGTGTGTGTGTTGTCGGTGTGTGTGTGTGTGTGTTGTCGGTGTGTGTGTGTGTTGTCAGTGTGTGTGTGTGTGTGTGTGTGTTGTCGGTGTGTGTGTGTGTGTTGTCGGTGTGTGTGTGTGTGTGTGTTGCCGGTGTGTGTGTGTGTGTTGTCGGTGTGCGTGTGTGTGTTGTCGGTGTGTGTGTGTGTGTATGTTGCCGGTGTGTGTGTGTGTGTGTTGTCGGTGTGTGTGTGTGTGTTGTCGGTGTGTGTGTGTGTGTGTTGTCGGTGTGTGTGTGTGTGTGTTGTCGGTGTGTGTGTGTGTGTTGTCGGTGTGTGTGTGTGTAGTCGGTGTGTGTGTGTGTGTGTGTGTTGTCAGTGTGTGTGTGTGTGTTGTCGGTGTGTGTGTGTGTGTGTTGTCGGTGTGTGTGTGTGTTGTCGGTGTGTGTGTGTTGTGTGTGTGTGTTGTCGGTGTGTGTGTGTGTGTGTTGTGTGTGTGTGTGTTGTCGGTGTGTGTGTGTGTGTGTGTTGTCGGTGTGTGTGTGTGTGTGTTGTCGGTGTGTGTGTGTGTGTGTGGTCGTTGTGTGTGTGTGTGTTGTCAGTGTGTGAGTGTGTGTTGTCGGTGTGTGTGTGTTGTGTGTGTGTGTGTGTGTTGTCGGTGTGTGTGTGTGTGTTTTGTGTGTGTGTGTGTGTTGTCGGTGTGTGTGTGTGTGTGTGCTGTCGGTGTGTGTGTGTGTGTGTGTGTGTTGTCTGTGTGTGTGTGTTGTCGGTGTGTGTGTGTGTGTGTGTGTGTTGTCGGTGTGTGTGTGTGTGTTGTCGGTGTGTGTGTGTGTGTGTTGTCAGTGTGTGTCTGTGTGTTATCGGTGTGTGTGTGTGTGTGTGTGTGTTGTCGGTGTGTGTGTGTGTCTGTGTTGTCGGTGTGTGTGTGTGTGTGTTGTCGGTGTGTGTGTGTGTGTTGTCTGTGTGTGTGTGTTTTGTCAGTGTGTGTGTGTGTGTTGTCGGTGTGTGTGTGTGTGTGTGTGTGTGTGTGTGTGTGTTGTCAGTGTGTGTATGTGTGTGTTGTCGGTGTGTGTGTGTGTGTGTGTTGTCGGTGTGTGTGTGTGTGTGTTGTCGGTGTGTGTGTGTGTGTTGTCGGTGTGTGTGTTTGTTTGTTGTCGGTGTGTGTGTGTGTGTGTGTTGTCGGTGTGTGTGTGTGTGTTGTCGGTGTGTGTGTGTGTGTTGTCGGTGTGTGTGTGTGTGTGTGTTGTCGGTGTGTGTGTGTGTGTTGTCAGTGTGTGTGTGTGTGTGTTGTCGGTGTGTGTGTGTTTATGTGTTGTCGGTGTGTGTGTGTGTGTGTTGTCGGTGTGTGTGTGTGTGTGTGTGTTGTCGGTGTGTGTGTGTTTTGTCGGTGTGTGTGTGTGTGTGTGTGTTGTCGGTGTGTGTGTGTGTGTGTTGTCGGTGTGTGTGTGTGTGTGTTGTCGGTGTGTGTGTGTTGTCGGTGTGTGTGTGTGTGTGTGTGTTGTCGGTGTGTGTGTGTGTTGTCAGTGTGTGTGTGTGTGTGTGTGTGTGTGTGTGTGTGTGTTGTCGGTGTGTGTGTGTGTGTGTGTGTGTGTTGTCGGTGTGTGTGTGTGTGTGTGTGTGTGTTGTCCGAGTGTGTGTGTGTGTGTGTGTGTTGTCGGTGTGTGTGTGTTGTCGGTGTGGGTGTGTGTGTGTGTTGTCGGTGTGTGTGTGTGTGTGTGTGTTGTCGGTGTGTGTGTGTGTGTTGTCAGTGTGTTTGTGTGTGTGTGTTGGCGGTGTGTGTGTGTGTGTTGTCGGTGTGTGTGTGTGTGTGTTGTCGGTGTGTGTGTGTGTGTGTGTTGTCGGTGTGTGTGTGTGTGTTGCTGGTGTTTGTTTGTGTGTGTGTTGTCGGTGTGTGTGTGTGTGTGTTGTCGGTGTGTGTGTGTGTGTGTGTGTGTGTGTTGTCGGTGTGTGTGTGTGTGTGTTGTCGGTGTGTGTGTGTGTGTGTTGTCGGTGTGTGTGTGTTGTCACTGTGTGTGTGTGTGTGTGTGTGTGTGTTGTCGGTGTGTGTGTGTGTGTTGTCGGTGTGTGTGTGTGTGTGTGTTGCCGGTGTGTGTGTGTGTGTTGTCGGTGTGCGTGTGTGTGTTGTCGGTGTGTGTGTGTGTGTTGCCGGTGTGTGTGTGTGTTGTCGGTGTGTGTGTGTGTGTGTGTTGTCGGTGTGTGTGTGTGTGTGTTGTCGGTGTGTGTGTGTTTGTTGTCGGTGTGTGTGTGTGTGTTGTCGGTGTGTGTGTGTGTGTGTTGCCGGTGTGTGTGTGTGTGTGTTGTCGGTGTGTGTGTGTGTGTGTGTGTGTGTTGTCGGTGTGTGTGTGTGTGTTGTCGGTGTGTGTGTGTGTTGTCGGTGTGTGTGTGTGTAGTCTGGGTGTGTGTGTGTGTGTGTGTGTGTGTGTGTGTGTGTTGTCGGTGTGTGTGTGTTGTTGGTGTGTGTGTGTGTGTGTGTGTGTGTTGTCGGTGTGTGTGTGTGTTGTCGGTGTGTGTGTGTTGTGTGTGTGTGTGTTGTCGGTGTGTGTGTGTGTTGTCGGTGTGTGTGTGTGTGTGTTGTCGGTGTGTGTGTGTGTTGTGTGTGTGTGTGTTGTCGGTGTGTGTGTGTTGTCGGTGTGTGTGTGTGTGTGTGTTGTCGGTGTGTGTGTGTTGTCGGTGTGTGTGTGTGTGTTGTCGGTGTGTGTGTGTGTGTGTGTGTGTTGTCGGTGTGTGTGTGTGTTGTCAGTGTGTGTGTGTGTGTGTTGTCGGTGTGTGTGTGTGTGTGTGTGTGTTGTCGGTGTGTGTGTGTTGTCGGTGTGTGTGTGTGTGTGTTGTCGGTGTGTGTGTGTTGTCGGTGTGTGTGTGTGTGTTGTCGGTGTGTGTGTGTGTGTGTGTTGTCGGTGTGTGTGTGTGTGTGTGTTGTCAGTGTGTGTGTGTGTGTGTTGTCGGTGTGTGTGTGTTTATGTGTTGTCGGTGTGTGTGTGTGTGTTGTCGGTGTGTGTGTGTGTGTGTGTGTTGTCGGTGTGTGTGTGTTTTGTCGGTGTGTGTGTGTGTGTGTGTGTTGTCGGTGTGTGTGTGTGTGTGTTGTCGGTGTGTGTGTGTGTGTGTGTTGTCGGTGTGTGTGTGTTGTCGGTGTGTGTGTGTGTGTGTGTTGTCGGTGTGTGTGTGTGTGTGTTGTCAGTGTGTGTGTGTGTGTGTGTGTGTGTGTGTGTGTGTGTGTGTGTGTTGTCGGTGTGTGTGTGTGTGTGTGTGTGTGTGTGTGTGTGTGTTGTCGGTGTGTGTGTGTGTGTGTGTGTGTTGTCCGAGTGTGTGTGTGTGTGTGTGTGTTGTCGGTGTATGTGTGTTGTCGGTGTGGGTGTGTGTGTGTGTTGTCGGTGTGTGTGTGTGTGTGTGTGTTGTCGGTGTGTGTGTGTGTGTTGTCAGTGTGTTTGTGTGTGTGTGTTGGCGGTGTGTGTGTGTGTGTTGTCGGTGTGTGTGTGTGTGTGTTGTCGGTGTGTGTGTGTGTGTTGTCGGTGTGTGTGTGTGTGTTGCTGGTGTTTGTTTGTGTGTGTGTTGTCGGTGTGTGTGTGTGTGTGTTGTCGGTGTGTGTGTGTGTGTGTGTGTGTGTGTGTGTTGTCGGTGTGTGTGTGTGTGTGTTGTCGGTGTGTGTGTGTGTGTGTTGTCGGTGTGTGTGTGTTGTCACTGTGTGTGTGTGTGTGTGTGTGTGTGTGTTGTCGGTGTGTGTGTGTGTGTGTGTTGTCGGTGTGTGTGTGTGTGTGTGTTGCCGGTGTGTGTGTGTGTGTTGTCGGTGTGCGTGTGTGTGTTGTCGGTATGTGTGTGTGTGTGTGTGTTGTCGGTGTGTGTGTGTGTGTTGTCGGTGTGTGTGTTTGTTTGTTGTCGGTGTGTGTGTGTGTGTGTGTGTTGTCGGTGTGTGTGTGTGTGTTGTCGGTGTGTGTGTGTGTGTTGTCGGTGTGTGTGTGTGTGTGTGTTGTCGGTGTGTGTGTGTGTGTGTGTTGTCAGTGTGTGTGTGTGTGTGTTGTCGGTGTGTGTGTGTGTGTGTTGTCAGTGTGTGTGTGTGTGTGTTGTCGGTGTGTGTGTGTTTATGTGTTGTCGGTGTGTGTGTGTGTGTGTTGTCGGTGTGTGTGTGTGTGTGTGTGTTGTCGGTGTGTGTGTGTTTTGTCGGTGTGTGTGTGTGTGTGTGTGTTGTCGGTGTGTGTGTGTGTGTGTTGTCGGTGTGTGTGTGTGTTGTCGGTGTGTGTGTGTTGTCGGTGTGTGTGTGTGTGTGTGTTGTCGGTGTGTGTGTGTGTGTGTTGTCAGTGTGTGTGTGTGTGTGTGTGTGTGTGTGTGTGTGTGTGTTGTCGGTGTGTGTGTGTGTGTGTGTGTGTGTGTGTTGTCGGTGTGTGTGTGTGTGTGTGTGTGTGTTGTCCGAGTGTGTGTGTGTGTGTGTGTGTTGTCGGTGTGTGTGTGTTGTCGGTGTGGGTGTGTGTGTGTGTTGTCGGTGTGTGTGTGTGTGTGTGTTGTCGGTGTGTGTGTGTGTGTTGTCAGTGTGTTTGTGTGTGTGTGTTGGCGGTGTGTGTGTGTGTGTTGTCGGTGTGTGTGTGTGTGTGTTGTCGGTGTGTGTGTGTGTGTGTGTTGTCGGTGTGTGTGTGTGTGTTGCTGGTGTTTGTTTGTGTGTGTGTTGTCGGTGTGTGTGTGTGTGTGTTGTCGGTGTGTGTGTGTGTGTGTGTGTGTGTGTGTGTTGTCGGTGTGTGTGTGTGTGTGTTGTCGGTGTGTGTGTGTGTGTGTTGTCGGTGTGTGTGTGTTGTCACTGTGTGTGTGTGTGTGTGTGTGTGTGTGTGTTGTCGGTGTGTGTGTGTGTGTGTGTTGTCGGTGTGTGTGTGTGTGTGTGTTGCCGGTGTGTGTGTGTGTGTTGTCGGTGTGCGTGTGTGTGTTGTCGGTGTGTGTGTGTTGCCGGTGTGTGTGTGTGTTGTCGGTGTGTGTGTGTGTGTGTTGTCGGTGTGTGTGTGTGTGTGTTGTCGGTGTGTGTGTGTTTGTTGTCGGTGTGTGTGTGTGTGTTGTCGGTGTGTGTGTGTGTGTGTTGCCGGTGTGTGTGTGTGTGTGTTGTCGGTGTGTGTGTGTGTGTGTGTGTGTGTTGTCGGTGTGTGTGTGTGTGTTGTCGGTGTGTGTGTGTGTTGTCGGTGTGTGTGTGTGTAGTCTGGGTGTGTGTGTGTGTGTGTGTGTGTGTGTGTGTGTTGTCGGTGTGTGTGTGTTGTTGGTGTGTGTGTGTGTGTGTGTGTTGTCGGTGTGTGTGTGTGTGTGTTGTCGGTGTGTGTGTGTGTGTGTTGTCGGTGTGTGTGTGTTGTCGGTGTGTGTGTGTGTGTGTGTTGTCGGTGTGTGTGTGTGTTGTCAGTGTGTGTGTGTGTGTGTGTGTGTGTGTGTGTGTGTGTTGTCGGTGTGTGTGTGTGTGTGTGTGTGTGTTGTCGGTGTGTGTGTGTGTGTGTGTGTGTGTTGTCCGAGTGTGTGTGTGTGTGTGTGTGTTGTCGGTGTGTGTGTGTTGTCGGTGTGGGTGTGTGTGTGTGTTGTCGGTGTGTGTGTGTGTGTGTGTGTTGTCGGTGTGTGTGTGTGTGTTGTCAGTGTGTTTGTGTGTGTGTGTTGGCGGTGTGTGTGTGTGTGTTGTCGGTGTGTGTGTGTGTGTGTTGTCGGTGTGTGTGTGTGTGTGTGTTGTCGGTGTGTGTGTGTGTGTTGCTGGTGTTTGTTTGTGTGTGTGTTGTCGGTGTGTGTGTGTGTGTGTTGTCGGTGTGTGTGTGTGTGTGTGTGTGTGTGTGTGTTGTCGGTGTGTGTGTGTGTGTGTTGTCGGTGTGTGTGTGTGTGTGTTGTCGGTGTGTGTGTGTTGTCACTGTGTGTGTGTGTGTGTGTGTGTGTGTTGTCGGTGTGTGTGTGTGTGTTGTCGGTGTGTGTGTGTGTGTGTTGCCGGTGTGTGTGTGTGTGTTGTCGGTGTGCGTGTGTGTGTTGTCGGTGTGTGTGTGTGTGTTGCCGGTGTGTGTGTGTGTTGTCGGTGTGTGTGTGTGTGTGTGTTGTCGGTGTGTGTGTGTGTGTGTTGTCGGTGTGTGTGTGTTTGTTGTCGGTGTGTGTGTGTGTGTTGTCGGTGTGTGTGTGTGTGTGTTGCCGGTGTGTGTGTGTGTGTGTTGTCGGTGTGTGTGTGTGTGTGTGTGTGTGTTGTCGGTGTGTGTGTGTGTGTTGTCGGTGTGTGTGTGTGTTGTCGGTGTGTGTGTGTGTAGTCTGGGTGTGTGTGTGTGTGTGTGTGTGTGTGTGTGTGTGTTGTCGGTGTGTGTGTGTTGTTGGTGTGTGTGTGTGTGTGTGTGTGTGTTGTCGGTGTGTGTGTGTGTTGTCGGTGTGTGTGTGTTGTGTGTGTGTGTGTTGTCGGTGTGTGTGTGTGTTGTCGGTGTGTGTGTGTGTGTGTTGTCGGTGTGTGTGTGTGTGTTGTGTGTGTGTGTGTTGTCGGTGTGTGTGTGTTGTCGGTGTGTGTGTGTGTGTGTGTTGTCGGTGTGTGTGTGTTGTCGGTGTGTGTGTGTGTGTTGTCGGTGTGTGTGTGTGTGTGTGTTGTCGGTGTGTGTGTGTGTTGTCAGTGTGTGTGTGTGTGTGTTGTCGGTGTGTGTGTGTGTGTGTGTGTGTTGTCGGTGTGTGTGTGTTGTCGGTGTGTGTGTGTGTGTGTTGTCGGTGTGTGTGTGTGTGTGTGTGTTGTCGGTGTGTGTGTGTTGTCGGTGTGTGTGTGTGTGTGTTGTCGGTGTGTGTGTGTTGTCGGTGTGTGTGTGTGTGTTGTCGGTGTGTGTGTGTGTGTGTGTTGTCGGTGTGTGTGTGTGTGTGTGTTGTCAGTGTGTGTGTGTGTGTGTTGTCGGTGTGTGTGTGTTTATGTGTTGTCGGTGTGTGTGTGTGTGTTGTCGGTGTGTGTGTGTGTGTGTGTGTTGTCGGTGTGTGTGTGTTTTGTCGGTGTGTGTGTGTGTGTGTGTGTTGTCGGTGTGTGTGTGTGTGTGTTGTCGGTGTGTGTGTGTGTGTGTTGTCGGTGTGTGTGTGTTGTCGGTGTGTGTGTGTGTGTGTGTTGTCGGTGTGTGTGTGTGTGTGTTGTCAGTGTGTGTGTGTGTGTGTGTGTGTGTGTGTGTGTGTGTGTGTGTGTTGTCGGTGTGTGTGTGTGTGTGTGTGTGTGTGTGTGTGTGTGTGTGTTGTCGGTGTGTGTGTGTGTGTGTGTGTGTTGTCCGAGTGTGTGTGTGTGTGTGTGTGTTGTCGGTGTATGTGTGTTGTCGGTGTGGGTGTGTGTGTGTGTTGTCGGTGTGTGTGTGTGTGTGTGTGTTGTCGGTGTGTGTGTGTGTGTTGTCAGTGTGTTTGTGTGTGTGTGTTGGCGGTGTGTGTGTGTGTGTTGTCGGTGTGTGTGTGTGTGTGTTGTCGGTGTGTGTGTGTGTGTTGTCGGTGTGTGTGTGTGTGTTGCTGGTGTTTGTTTGTGTGTGTGTTGTCGGTGTGTGTGT
>NW_027675556.1:322500-330000 GCF_965601325.2 Salmo salar | reverse complement strand
GTGTTTGTTGTCGGTGTGTGTGTGTGTGTTGTCGGTGTGTGTGTGTGTGTTGCCGGTGTGTGTGTGTGTGTGTTGTCGGTGTGTGTGTGTGTGTGTGTGTGTGTTGTCGGTGTGTGTGTGTGTGTTGTCGGTGTGTGTGTGTGTTGTCGGTGTGTGTGTGTGTAGTCTGGGTGTGTGTGTGTGTGTGTGTGTGTGTGTGTGTGTTGTCGGTGTGTGTGTGTTGTTGGTGTGTGTGTGTGTGTGTGTGTTGTCGGTGTGTGTGTGTGTTGTCGGTGTGTGTGTGTTGTGTGTGTGTGTGTGTTGTCGGTGTGTGTGTGTGTTGTCGGTGTGTGTGTGTGTGTGTTGTCGGTGTGTGTGTGTGTGTTGTGTGTGTGTGTGTTGTCGGTGTGTGTGTGTTGTCGGTGTGTGTGTGTGTGTGTGTGTTGTCGGTGTGTGTGTGTTGTCGGTGTGTGTGTGTGTGTTGTCGGTGTGTGTGTGTGTGTGTGTTGTCGGTGTGTGTGTGTGTTGTCAGTGTGTGTGTGTGTGTGTTGTCGGTGTGTGTGTGTGTGTGTGTGTGTTGTCGGTGTGTGTGTGTTGTCGGTGTGTGTGTGTGTGTGTTGTCGGTGTGTGTGTGTTGTCGGTGTGTGTGTGTGTGTTGTCGGTGTGTGTGTGTGTGTGTGTTGTCGGTGTGTGTGTGTGTGTGTGTTGTCAGTGTGTGTGTGTGTGTGTTGTCGGTGTGTGTGTGTTTATGTGTTGTCGGTGTGTGTGTGTGTGTTGTCGGTGTGTGTGTGTGTGTGTGTGTTGTCGGTGTGTGTGTGTTTTGTCGGTGTGTGTGTGTGTGTGTGTGTTGTCGGTGTGTGTGTGTGTTGTCGGTGTGTGTGTGTGTGTGTTGTCGGTGTGTGTGTGTTGTCGGTGTGTGTGTGTGTGTGTGTTGTCGGTGTGTGTGTGTGTGTGTTGTCAGTGTGTGTGTGTGTGTGTGTGTGTGTGTGTGTGTGTGTTGTCGGTGTGTGTGTGTGTGTGTGTGTGTGTGTGTTGTCGGTGTGTGTGTGTGTGTGTGTGTGTTGTCCGAGTGTGTGTGTGTGTGTGTGTGTTGTCGGTGTATGTGTGTTGTCGGTGTGGGTGTGTGTGTGTGTTGTCGGTGTGTGTGTGTGTGTGTGTGTTGTCGGTGTGTGTGTGTGTGTTGTCAGTGTGTTTGTGTGTGTGTGTTGGCGGTGTGTGTGTGTGTGTTGTCGGTGTGTGTGTGTGTGTGTTGTCGGTGTGTGTGTGTGTGTGTGTTGTCGGTGTGTGTGTGTGTTGCTGGTGTTTGTTTGTGTGTGTGTTGTCGGTGTGTGTGTGTGTGTGTTGTCGGTGTGTGTGTGTGTGTGTGTGTGTGTGTGTGTTGTCGGTGTGTGTGTGTGTGTGTTGTCGGTGTGTGTGTGTGTGTGTTGTCGGTGTGTGTGTGTTGTCACTGTGTGTGTGTGTGTGTGTGTGTGTGTTGTCGGTGTGTGTGTGTGTGTGTGTTGTCGGTGTGTGTGTGTGTGTGTGTTGCCGGTGTGTGTGTGTGTGTTGTCGGTGTGCGTGTGTGTGTTGTCGGTGTGTGTGTGTGTGTTGCCGGTGTGTGTGTGTGTGTGTTGTCGGTGTGTGTGTGTGTGTGTTGTCGGTGTGTGTGTGTGTGTGTTGTCGGTGTGTGTGTGTTTGTTGTCGGTGTGTGTGTGTGTGTTGTCGGTGTGTGTGTGTGTGTGTTGCCGGTGTGTGTGTGTGTGTGTTGTCGGTGTGTGTGTGTGTGTGTGTGTTGTCGGTGTGTGTGTGTGTGTTGTCGGTGTGTGTGTGTGTTGTCGGTGTGTGTGTGTGTAGTCTGGGTGTGTGTGTGTGTGTGTGTGTGTGTGTGTGTTGTCGGTGTGTGTGTGTTGTTGGTGTGTGTGTGTGTGTGTGTGTTGTCGGTGTGTGTGTGTGTTGTCGGTGTGTGTGTGTTGTGTGTGTGTGTGTTGTCGGTGTGTGTGTGTGTTGTCGGTGTGTGTGTGTGTGTGTTGTCGGTGTGTGTGTGTGTGTTGTGTGTGTGTGTGTTGTCGGTGTGTGTGTGTTGTCGGTGTGTGTGTGTGTGTGTGTGTGTTGTCGGTGTGTGTGTGTGTGTGTGTTGTCGGTGTGTGTGTGTTGTCGGTGTGTGTGTGTGTGTGTGTGTTGTCGGTGTGTGTGTGTTGTCGGTGTGTGTGTGTGTGTTGTCGGTGTGTGTGTGTGTGTGTGTGTTGTCGGTGTGTGTGTGTGTGTTGTCGGTGTGTGTGTGTGTGTGTGTTGTCGGTGTGTGTGTGTGTTGTCAGTGTGTGTGTGTGTGTGTTGTCGGTGTGTGTGTGTGTGTGTGTTGTCGGTGTGTGTGTGTTGTCGGTGTGTGTGTGTGTGTGTGTGTTGTCGGTGTGTGTGTGTTGTCGGTGTGTGTGTGTGTGTTGTCGGTGTGTGTGTGTGTGTGTGTGTTGTCGGTGTGTGTGTGTGTTGTCGGTGTGTGTGTGTGTGTGTGTTGCTGGTGTGTGTGTGTGTGTGTGTTGTCGCTGTGTGTGTGTGTGTGTGTGTGTGTTGTCGGTGTGTGTGTGTGTGTTGTCCGAGTGTGTGTGTGTGTGTGTTGTCGGTGTGTGTGTGTGTGTTGTCAGTGTGTGTGTGTGTGTGTGTTGTCGGTGTGTGTGTGTGTGTGTGTTGTCGGTGTGTGTGTGTGTGTTGTCGGTGTGTTTGTGTGTGTGTGTTGTCGGTGTGTGTGTGTGTGTGTGTTGCTGGTGTTTGTTTGTGTGTGTGTTGTCGGTGTGTGTGTGTGTGTGTTGTCGGTGTGTGTGTGTGTGTGTGTGTGTGTGTGTGTGTGTTGTAGGTGTGTGTGTGTGTGTGTTGTCGGTGTGTGTGTGTGTGTTGTCGGTGTGTGTGTGTGTGTTGTCGGTGTGTTTGTGTGTGTGTGTTGTCGTTGTGTGTGTGTGTGTGTGTTGTCGGTGTGTGTGTGTGTGTTGTGTGTGTGTGTGTTGTCAGTGTGTGTGTGTGTTGTCGGTGTGTGTGTGTGTGTGTTGTCGGTGTGTGTGTGTGTGTTGTCGGTGTGTGTGTGTGTGTGTGTTGCCGGTGTGTGTGTGTGTGTTGTCGGTGTGCGTGTGTGTGTTGTCGGTGTGTGTGTGTGTGTATGTTGCCGGTGTGTGTGTGTGTGTGTTGTCGGTGTGTGTGTGTGTGTGTTGTCGGTGTGTGTGTGTGTGTGTTGTCGGTGTGTGTGTGTGTGTGTTGTCGGTGTGTGTGTGTGTGTTGTCGGTGTGTGTGTGTGTAGTCGGTGTGTGTGTGTGTGTGTGTGTGTGTGTGTGTTGTCAGTGTGTGTGTGTGTGTTGTCGGTGTGTGTGTGTGTGTGTGTTGTCGGTGTGTGTGTGTGTTGTCGGTGTGTGTGTGTTGTGTGTGTGTGTTGTCGGTGTGTGTGTGTGTGTGTTGTGTGTGTGTGTGTTGTCGGTGTGTGTGTGTGTGTGTGTTGTCGGTGTGTGTGTGTGTGTGTTGTCGGTGTGTGTGTGTGTGTGTGGTCGTTGTGTGTGTGTGTGTTGTCAGTGTGTGAGTGTGTGTTGTCGGTGTGTGTGTGTTGTGTGTGTGTGTGTGTGTTGTCGGTGTGTGTGTGTGTGTTTTGTGTGTGTGTGTGTGTTGTCGGTGTGTGTGTGTGTGTGTGCTGTCGGTGTGTGTGTGTGTGTGTGTGTTGTCTGTGTGTGTGTGTTGTCGGTGTGTGTGTGTGTGTGTGTGTGTTGTCGGTGTGTGTGTGTGTGTTGTCGGTGTGTGTGTGTGTGTGTGTTGTCAGTGTGTGTCTGTGTGTTATCGGTGTGTGTGTGTGTGTGTGTGTGTTGTCGGTGTGTGTGTGTGTCTGTGTTGTCGGTGTGTGTGTGTGTGTGTTGTCGGTGTGTGTGTGTGTGTTGTCTGTGTGTGTGTGTTTTGTCAGTGTGTGTGTGTGTGTTGTCGGTGTGTGTGTGTGTGTGTGTGTGTGTGTGTGTTGTCGGTGTGTGTGTGTGTCTGTGTTGTCGGTGTGTGTGTGTGTGTGTTGTCAGTGTGTGTGTGTGTGTGTGTGTGTGTGTGTGTGTGTGTGTGTGTGTTGTCGGTGTGTGTGTGTGTGTGTGTGTGTGTGTGTGTGTGTGTTGTCGGTGTGTGTGTGTGTGTGTGTGTGTGTGTTGTCCGAGTGTGTGTGTGTGTGTGTGTGTTGTCGGTGTATGTGTGTTGTCGGTGTGGGTGTGTGTGTGTGTTGTCGGTGTGTGTGTGTGTGTGTGTGTTGTCGGTGTGTGTGTGTGTGTTGTCAGTGTGTTTGTGTGTGTGTGTTGGCGGTGTGTGTGTGTGTGTTGTCGGTGTGTGTGTGTGTGTGTTGTCGGTGTGTGTGTGTGTGTGTGTGTTGTCGGTGTGTGTGTGTGTGTTGCTGGTGTTTGTTTGTGTGTGTGTTGTCGGTGTGTGTGTGTGTGTGTTGTCGGTGTGTGTGTGTGTGTGTGTGTGTGTGTGTGTTGTCGGTGTGTGTGTGTGTGTGTTGTCGGTGTGTGTGTGTGTGTGTTGTCGGTGTGTGTGTGTTGTCACTGTGTGTGTGTGTGTGTGTGTGTGTGTGTTGTCGGTGTGTGTGTGTGTGTGTGTTGTCGGTGTGTGTGTGTGTGTGTGTTGCCGGTGTGTGTGTGTGTCTTGTCGGTGTGCGTGTGTGTGTTGTCGGTGTGTGTGTGTGTGTTGCCGGTGTGTGTGTGTGTGTGTTGTCGGTGTGTGTGTGTGTGTGTTGTCGGTGTGTGTGTGTGTGTGTTGTCGGTGTGTGTGTGTTTGTTGTCGGTGTGTGTGTGTGTGTTGTCGGTGTGTGTGTGTGTGTGTTGCCGGTGTGTGTGTGTGTGTGTTGTCGGTGTGTGTGTGTGTGTGTGTGTTGTCGGTGTGTGTGTGTGTGTGTGTGTGTTGTCGGTGTGTGTGTGTGTGTTGTCGGTGTGTGTGTGTGTGTGTGTTGTCAGTGTGTGTCTGTGTGTTATCGGTGTGTGTGTGTGTGTGTGTGTGTTGTCGGTGTGTGTGTGTGTCTGTGTTGTCGGTGTGTGTGTGTGTGTGTTGTCGGTGTGTGTGTGTGTGTTGTCTGTGTGTGTGTGTTTTGTCAGTGTGTGTGTGTGTGTTGTCGGTGTGTGTGTGTGTGTGTGTGTGTGTGTGTGTTGTCGGTGTGTGTGTGTGTCTGTGTTGTCGGTGTGTGTGTGTGTGTGTTGTCAGTGTGTGTGTGTGTGTGTGTGTGTGTGTGTGTGTGTGTGTGTGTGTTGTCGGTGTGTGTGTGTGTGTGTGTGTGTGTGTGTGTGTGTGTTGTCGGTGTGTGTGTGTGTGTGTGTGTGTGTGTTGTCCGAGTGTGTGTGTGTGTGTGTGTGTTGTCGGTGTATGTGTGTTGTCGGTGTGGGTGTGTGTGTGTGTTGTCGGTGTGTGTGTGTGTGTGTGTGTTGTCGGTGTGTGTGTGTGTGTTGTCAGTGTGTTTGTGTGTGTGTGTTGGCGGTGTGTGTGTGTGTGTTGTCGGTGTGTGTGTGTGTGTGTTGTCGGTGTGTGTGTGTGTGTGTGTGTTGTCGGTGTGTGTGTGTGTGTTGCTGGTGTTTGTTTGTGTGTGTGTTGTCGGTGTGTGTGTGTGTGTGTTGTCGGTGTGTGTGTGTGTGTGTGTGTGTGTGTGTGTTGTCGGTGTGTGTGTGTGTGTGTTGTCGGTGTGTGTGTGTGTGTGTTGCCGGTGTGTGTGTGTGTGTGTTGTCGGTGTGTGTGTGTGTGTGTGTGTTGTCGGTGTGTGTGTGTGTGTTGTCGGTGTGTGTGTGTGTTGTCGGTGTGTGTGTGTGTAGTCTGGGTGTGTGTGTGTGTGTGTGTGTGTGTGTGTGTGTTGTCGGTGTGTGTGTGTTGTTGGTGTGTGTGTGTGTGTGTGTGTTGTCGGTGTGTGTGTGTGTTGTCGGTGTGTGTGTGTTGTGTGTGTGTGTGTTGTCGGTGTGTGTGTGTGTTGTCGGTGTGTGTGTGTGTGTGTTGTCGGTGTGTGTGTGTGTGTTGTGTGTGTGTGTGTTGTCGGTGTGTGTGTGTTGTCGGTGTGTGTGTGTGTGTGTGTGTGTTGTCGGTGTGTGTGTGTTGTCGGTGTGTGTGTGTGTGTTGTCGGTGTGTGTGTGTGTGTGTGTTGTCGGTGTGTGTGTGTGTTGTCAGTGTGTGTGTGTGTGTGTTGTCGGTGTGTGTGTGTGTGTGTGTGTGTTGTCGGTGTGTGTGTGTTGTCGGTGTGTGTGTGTGTGTGTGTGTTGTCGGTGTGTGTGTGTTGTCGGTGTGTGTGTGTGTGTTGTCGGTGTGTGTGTGTGTGTGTGTTGTCGGTGTGTGTGTGTGTTGTCGGTGTGTGTGTGTGTGTGTGTTGCTGGTGTGTGTGTGTGTGTGTGTTGTCGCTGTGTGTGTGTGTGTGTGTGTGTGTTGTCGGTGTGTGTGTGTGTGTGTTGTCCGAGTGTGTGTGTGTGTGTGTGTTGTCGGTGTGTGTGTGTGTGTTGTCAGTGTGTGTGTGTGTGTGTGTTGTCGGTGTGTGTGTGTGTGTGTGTTGTCGGTGTGTGTGTGTGTGTTGTCGGTGTGTTTGTGTGTGTGTGTTGTCGGTGTGTGTGTGTGTGTGTGTTGCTGGT
This sequence comes from Salmo salar, assembly GCF_965601325.2. Lineage (NCBI taxonomy): Eukaryota > Metazoa > Chordata > Actinopteri > Salmoniformes > Salmonidae > Salmo > Salmo salar. Next base: position 323,449 of record NW_027675556.1, on the reverse strand, counting down.
GTTTGTTTGTGTGTGTGTTGTCGGTGTGTGTGTGTGTGTGTTGTCGGTGTGTGTGTGTGTGTGTGTGTGTGTGTGTGTGTGTGTGTGTGTGTGTGTTGTAGGTGTGTGTGTGTGTGTGTGTTGTCGGTGTGTGTGTGTGTGTTGTCGGTGTGTGTGTGTGTGTTGTCGGTGTGTTTGTGTGTGTGTGTTGTCGTTGTGTGTGTGTGTGTGTGTTGTCGGTGTGTGTGTGTTGTGTGTGTGTGTGTTGTCAGTGTGTGTGTGTGTTGTCGGTGTGTGTGTGTGTGTGTTGTCGGTGTGTGTGTGTGTGTTGTCGGTGTGTGTGTGTGTGTGTGTGTTGCCGGTGTGTGTGTGTGTGTTGTCGGTGTGCGTGTGTGTGTTGTCGGTGTGTGTGTGTGTGTATGTTGCCGGTGTGTGTGTGTGTGTGTGTGTGTTGTCGGTGTGTGTGTGTGTGTTGTCGGTGTGTGTGTGTGTGTGTTGTCGGTGTGTGTGTGTGTGTGTTGTCGGTGTGTGTGTGTGTGTTGTCGGTGTGTGTGTGTGTAGTCGGTGTGTGTGTGTGTGTGTGTGTGTGTGTTGTCAGTGTGTGTGTGTGTGTTGTCGGTGTGTGTGTGTGTGTGTGTTGTCGGTGTGTGTGTGTGTTGTCGGTGTGTGTGTGTTGTGTGTGTGTGTTGTCGGTGTGTGTGTGTGTGTGTTGTGTGTGTGTGTGTTGTCGGTGTGTGTGTGTGTGTGTGTTGTCGGTGTGTGTGTGTGTGTGTTGTCGGTGTGTGTGTGTGTGTGTGGTCGTTGTGTGTGTGTGTGTTGTCAGTGTGTGAGTGTGTGTTGTCGGTGTGTGTGTGTTGTGTGTGTGTGTGTGTGTTGTCGGTGTGTGTGTGTGTGTTTTGTGTGTGTGTGTGTGTTGTCGGTGTGTGTGTGTGTGTGTGCTGTCGGTGTGTGTGTGTGTGTGTGTGTTGTC
>NW_027675556.1:300000-302500 GCF_965601325.2 Salmo salar | reverse complement strand
GTGTGTGTTGTCGGTGTGTGTGTGTGTGTGTTGTCGGTGTGTGTGTGTGTGTGTTGTCGGTGTGTGTGTGTGTGTTGTCGGTGTGTGTGTGTGTGTTGTCGGTGTGTGTGTGTGTGTGTGTGTGTGTGTGTGTTGTCGGTGTGTGTGTGTGTGTGTCGTGTGTGTGTGTTGTCGGTGTGTGTGTGTGTGTGTGTGTGTGTGTGTGTTGTCGGTGTGTGTGTGTGTGTGTTGTCGGTGTGTGTGTGTGTGTGTGTGTGTGTGTGTGTGTGTGTGTGTGTCGTGTGTGTGTGTGTGTGTGTGTGTGTGTGTGTGTGTGTGTGTGTGTGTGTGTGTGTGTGTGTGTTGTCGGTGTGTGTGTGTGTGTGTGTGTGTGTGTGTGTGTGTGTGTGTGTGTGTGTTGTCGGTGTGTGTGTGTGTTGTCAGTGTGTGTGTGTGTGTGTGTTGTCGGTGTGTGTGTGTGTGTGTGTTGTCGTGTGTGTGTGTGTGTGTGTTGTCGGTGTGTGTGTGTGTGTGTGTTGTCGGTGTGTGTGTGTGTGTGTTGCTGGTGTGTGTGTGTGTGTGTGTTGTCGGTGTGTGTGTGTGTGTGTGTGTGTGTGTGTGTGTGTGTTGTCGTGTGTGTGTGTGTGTGTGTCGGTGTGTGTGTGTGTGTGTTGTCGGTGTGTGTGTGTGTGTTGTCGGTGTGTGTGTGTGTGTGTGTGTCGTGTGTGTGTGTGTGTGTGTGTTGTCGGTGTGTGTGTGTGTGTGTTGTCGGTGTGTGTGTGTGTGTGTGTTGCGGTGTGTGTGTGTGTGTGTGTTGCGGTGTGTGTTGTGTGTGTGTTGTCGGTGTGTGTGTGTGTGTGTTGTCGGTGTGTGTGTGTGTGTGTTGTCGGTGTGTGTGTGTGTGTGTTGTCGGTGTGTGTGTGTGTGTTGTCGGTGTGTGTGTGTGTGTTGTCGGTGTGTGTGTGTGTGTGTGTTGCGGTGTGTGTGTGTGTGTGTTGTCGTGTGTGTGTGTGTTGTGGTGTGTGTGTGTTGTCGGTGTGTGTGTGTGTGTTGTCGGTGTGTGTGTGTGTTGTCGGTGTGTGTGTGTGTGTCTGTGTGTGTGTGTGTGTGTGTGTGTGTGTGTGTGTGTGTTGTCGTGTGTGTGTGTGTTGTCGGTGTGTGTGTGTGTTGTCGGTGTGTGTGTGTTGTGTGTGTGTGTGTTGTCGGTGTGTGTGTGTGTTGTCGGTGTGTGTGTGTGTGTGTTGTCGGTTTGTGTGTGTGTGTTGTGTGTGTGTGTGTTGTCGGTGTGTGTGTGTTGTCGGTGTGTGTGTGTGTGTGTGTGTGTGTTGTCGGTGTGTGTGTGTTGTCGGTGTGTGTGTGTGTGTTGTCGGTGTGTGTGTGTGTGTGTTGTCGGTGTGTGTGTGTGTTGTCAGTGTGTGTGTGTGTGTGTTGTCGGTGTGTGTGTGTGTGTGTGTGTGTTGTCGGTGTGTGTGTGTTGTCGGTGTGTTTGTGTGTGTTGTCGGTGTGTGTGTGTGTGTGTTGTCGGTGTGTGTGTGTGTGTGTTGCTGGTGTGTGTGTGTGTGTTGTCGGTGTGTGTGTGTGTGTTGTCGGTGTGTGTTGTCAGTGTGTGTATGTGTGTGTTGTCGGTGTGTGTGTGTGTGTTGTCGGTGTGTGTGTGTGTGTGTTGTCGGTGTGTGTGTGTGTGTTGTCGGTGTGTGTGTTTGTTTGTTGTCGGTGTGTGTGTGTGTGTGTGTGTTGTCGGTGTGTGTGTGTGTGTTGTCGGTGTGTGTGTGTGTTGTCGGTGTGTGTGTGTGTGTTGTCGGTGTGTGTGTGTGTGTGTGTTGTCAGTGTGTGTGTGTGTGTGTTGTCGGTGTGTGTGTGTTTATGTGTTGTCGGTGTGTGTGTGTGTGTTGTCGGTGTGTGTTAGTGTGTGTGTGTTGTCGGTGTGTGTGTGTTTTGTCGGTGTGTGTGTGTATGTGTTGTCGGTGTGTGTGTGTGTGTGTTGTCGGTGTGTGTGTGTGTGTTGTGTGTGTGTGTGTTGTCGGTGTGTGTGTGTGTGTGTTGTCGGTGTGTGTGTGTGTGTGTTGTCGGTGTGTGTGTGTGTGTGTTGTCAGTGTGTGTGTGTGTGTGTGTGTGTGTGTGTGTGTGTGTGAGTTGTGTGTGTGTGTGTGTGTGTGTGTGTGTGTGTTGTCGGTGTGTGTGTGTGTGTGTGTTGTCCGAGTGTGTGTGTTGTCGGTGTGTGTGTGTTGTCGGTGTGTGTGTGTGTTGTCGGTGTGTGTGTGTGTGTGTGTTGTCGGTGTGTGTGTGTGTGTTGTCAGTGTGTTTGTGTGTGTGTGTTGGCGTGTGTGTGTGTGTGTGTGTGTGTGTTGTCGGTGTGTGTGTGTGTGTGTTGTCGGTGTGTGTGTGTGTGTGTGTTGTCGGTGTGTGTGTGTGTGTTGCTGGTGTTTGTTTGTGTGTGTGTTGTCGGTGTGTGTGTGTGTGTGTGTGTGTGTGTGTGTGTTGTCGGTGTGTGTGTGTGTGTGTTGTCGGTGTGTGTGTGTGT
>NW_027675556.1:290000-295000 GCF_965601325.2 Salmo salar | reverse complement strand
TCGGTGTGTGTGTGTGTGTTGTCGGTGTGTGTGTGTGTGTGTGTTGCCGGTGTGTGTGTGTGTGTGTTGTCGGTGTGTGTGTGTTGTCAGTGTGTGTGTGTGTGTGTGTGTGTGTGTGTTGTCGGTGTGTGTGTGTGTGTGTTGTCAGTGTGTGTGTGTGTGTGTGTGTGTGTGTGTGTGTGTTGTGTGTGTGTGTGTGTGTGTGTGTGTGTGTGTGTTGTCGGTGTGTGTGTGTGTGTGTTGTCGGTGTGTGTGTGTGTGTGTGTTGTCGGTGTGTGTGTGTGTGTTGCTGGTGTTTGTTTGTGTGTGTGTTGTCGGTGTGTGTGTGTGTGTGTGTGTGTGTGTGTGTGTGTTGTCGGTGTGTGTGTGTGTGTGTTGTCGGTGTGTGTGTGTGTGTGTGTTGTCGGTGTGTGTGTGTGTGTTGCCGGTGTGTGTGTGTGTGTGTTGTCGGTGTGTGTGTGTGTGTGTTGTCGGTGTGTGTGTGTGTGTGTTGTCGGTGTGTGTGTGTGTGTTGTCGGTGTGTGTGTGTGTGTTGTCGGTGTGTGTGTGTGTGTGTTGTCGGTGTGTGTGTGTGTGTGTTGTCGGTGTGTGTGTGTTGTCAGTGTGTGTGTGTGTGTGTGTGTGTGTGTTGTCGGTGTGTGTGTGTGTGTGTTGTCAGTGTGTGTGTGTGTGTGTGTGTGTGTGTGTGTGTGTGTTGTGTGTGTGTGTGTGTGTGTGTGTGTGTGTGTGTTGTCGGTGTGTGTGTGTGTGTGTGTTGTCCGAGTGTGTGTGTTGTCGGTGTGTGTGTGTTGTCGGTGTGTGTGTGTGTTGTCGGTGTGTGTGTGTGTGTGTGTTGTCGGTGTGTGTGTGTGTGTTGTCAGTGTGTTTGTGTGTGTGTGTTGGCGGTGTGTGTGTGTGTGTGTGTTGTCGGTGTGTGTGTGTGTGTGTTGTCGGTGTGTGTGTGTGTGTTGTCGGTGTGTGTGTGTGTGTTGCTGGTGTTTGTTTGTGTGTGTGTTGTCGGTGTGTGTGTGTGTGTGTGTGTGTGTGTGTGTGTGTGTGTTGTCGGTGTGTGTGTGTGTGTGTTGTCGGTGTGTGTGTGTGTGTGTTGTCGGTGTGTGTGTGTTGTCAGTGTGTGTGTGTGTGTGTGTGTGTGTGTGTTGTCGGTGTGTGTGTGTGTGTGTGTTGTCGGTGTGTGTGTGTGTGTGTGTTGCCGGTGTGTGTGTGTGTGTTGTCGGTGTGCGTGTGTGTGTTGTCGGTGTGTGTGTGTGTGTTGCCGGTGTGTGTGTGTGTGTGTTGTCGGTGTGTGTGTGTGTGTGTTGTCGGTGTGTGTGTGTGTGTGTTGTCGGTGTGTGTGTGTGTGTTGTCGGTGTGTGTGTGTGTGTTGTCGGTGTGTGTGTGTGTGTGTGTTGCCGGTGTGTGTGTGTGTGTGTTGTCGGTGTGTGTGTGTGTGTGTGTGTGTGTTGTCGGTGTGTGTGTGTGTGTGTTGTCGGTGTGTGTGTGTGTTGTCGGTGTGTGTGTGTGTAGTCTGGGTGTGTGTGTGTGTGTGTGTGTGTGTGTGTGTGTGTTGTCGGTGTGTGTGTGTTGTCGGTGTGTGTGTGTGTTGTCGGTGTGTGTGTGTTGTGTGTGTGTGTGTTGTCGGTGTGTGTGTGTGTTGTCGGTGTGTGTGTGTGTGTGTTGTCGGTGTGTGTGTGTGTGTTGTGTGTGTGTGTGTTGTCGGTGTGTGTGTGTTGTCGGTGTGTGTGTGTGTGTGTGTGTGTGTTGTCGGTGTGTGTGTGTTGTCGGTGTGTGTGTGTGTGTTGTCGGTGTGTGTGTGTGTGTGTGTTGTCGGTGTGTGTGTGTGTTGTCAGTGTGTGTGTGTGTGTGTTGTCGGTGTGTCTGTGTGTGTGTGTGTGTTGTCGGTGTGTGTGTGTTGTCGGTGTGTTTGTGTGTGTTGTCGGTGTGTGTGTGTGTGTGTTGTCGGTGTGTGTGTGTGTGTGTTGCTGGTGTGTGTGTGTGTGTTGTCGGTGTGTGTGTGTGTGTTGTCGGTGTGTGTTGTCAGTGTGTGTATGTGTGTGTTGTCGGTGTGTGTATGTGTGTTGTCGGTGTGTGTGTGTGTGTGTTGTCGGTGTGTGTGTGTGTGTTGTCGGTGTGTGTGTTTGTTTGTTGTCGGTGTGTGTGTGTGTGTGTGTGTTGTCGGTGTGTGTGTGTGTGTTGTCGGTGTGTGTGTGTGTTGTCGGTGTGTGTGTGTGTGTTGTCGGTGTGTGTGTGTGTGTGTGTTGTCAGTGTGTGTGTGTGTGTGTTGTCGGTGTGTGTGTGTTTATGTGTTGTCGGTGTGTGTGTGTGTGTTGTCGGTGTGTGTTAGTGTGTGTGTGTTGTCGGTGTGTGTGTGTTTCGTCGGTGTGTGTGTGTGTGTGTTGTCGGTGTGTGTGTGTGTGTTGTGTGTGTGTGTGTTGTCGGTGTGTGTGTGTGTGTGTTGTCGGTGTGTGTGTGTGTGTGTTGTCGGTGTGTGTGTGTTGTCGGTGTGTGTGTGTGTGTGTGTTGTCGGTGTGTGTGTGTGTGTGTTGTCAGTGTGTGTGTGTGTGTGTGTGTGTGTGTGTGTGTGTGAGTGTGTGTGTGTGTGTGTGTGTGTGTGTGTGTGTGTGTTGTCGGTGTGTGTGTGTGTGTGTGTTGTCCGAGTGTGTGTGTTGTCGGTGTGTGTGTGTTGTCGGTGTGTGTGTGTGTTGTCGGTGTGTGTGTGTGTGTGTGTTGTCGGTGTGTGTGTGTGTGTTGTCAGTGTGTTTGTGTGTGTGTGTTGGCGGTGTGTGTGTGTGTGTGTGTGTTGTCGGTGTGTGTGTGTGTGTGTTGTCGGTGTGTGTGTGTGTGTGTGTTGTCGGTGTGTGTGTGTGTGTTGCTGGTGTTTGTTTGTGTGTGTGTTGTCGGTGTGTGTGTGTGTGTGTGTGTGTGTGTGTGTGTGTGTGTTGTCGGTGTGTGTGTGTGTTGTCGGTGTGTGTGTGTGTGTGTTGTCGGTGTGTGTGTGTTGTCAGTGTGTGTGTGTGTGTGTGTGTGTGTGTGTGTTGTCGGTGTGTGTGTGTGTGTGTGTTGTCGGTGTGTGTGTGTGTGTGTGTTGCCGGTGTGTGTGTGTGTGTTGTCGGTGTGTGTGTGTGTGTTGTCGGTGTGTGTGTGTGTGTGTTGTCAGTGTGTGTGTGTGTGTGTGTGTGTGTGTGTGTGTGTGTGAGTTGTGTGTGTGTGTGTGTGTGTGTGTGTGTGTGTTGTCGGTGTGTGTGTGTGTGTGTGTTGTCCGAGTGTGTGTGTTGTCGGTGTGTGTGTGTTGTCGGTGTGTGTGTGTGTTGTCGGTGTGTGTGTGTGTGTGTGTTGTCGGTGTGTGTGTGTGTGTTGTCAGTGTGTTTGTGTGTGTGTGTTGGCGGTGTGTGTGTGTGTGTGTGTGTGTTGTCGGTGTGTGTGTGTGTGTGTTGTCGGTGTGTGTGTGTGTGTGTGTTGTCGGTGTGTGTGTGTGTGTTGCTGGTGTTTGTTTGTGTGTGTGTTGTCGGTGTGTGTGTGTGTGTGTGTGTGTGTGTGTGTGTTGTCGGTGTGTGTGTGTGTGTGTTGTCGGTGTGTGTGTGTGTGTGTTGTCGGTGTGTGTGTGTTGTCAGTGTGTGTGTGTGTGTGTGTGTGTGTGTGTTGTCGGTGTGTGTGTGTGTGTGTTGTCAGTGTGTGTGTGTGTGTGTGTGTGTGTGTGTGTGTGTTGTGTGTGTGTGTGTGTGTGTGTGTGTGTGTGTGTTGTCGGTGTGTGTGTGTGTGTGTGTTGTCCGAGTGTGTGTGTTGTCGGTGTGTGTGTGTTGTCGGTGTGTGTGTGTGTTGTCGGTGTGTGTGTGTGTGTGTGTTGTCGGTGTGTGTGTGTGTGTTGTCAGTGTGTTTGTGTGTGTGTGTTGGCGGTGTGTGTGTGTGTGTGTGTTGTCGGTGTGTGTGTGTGTGTGTTGTCGGTGTGTGTGTGTGTGTTGTCGGTGTGTGTGTGTGTGTTGCTGGTGTTTGTTTGTGTGTGTGTTGTCGGTGTGTGTGTGTGTGTGTGTGTGTGTGTGTGTGTGTGTTGTCGGTGTGTGTGTGTGTGTGTTGTCGGTGTGTGTGTGTGTGTGTTGTCGGTGTGTGTGTGTTGTCAGTGTGTGTGTGTGTGTGTGTGTGTGTGTGTGTTGTCGGTGTGTGTGTGTGTGTGTGTTGTCGGTGTGTGTGTGTGTGTGTGTTGCCGGTGTGTGTGTGTGTGTTGTCGGTGTGCGTGTGTGTGTTGTCGGTGTGTGTGTGTGTGTTGCTGGTGTTTGTTTGTGTGTGTGTTGTCGGTGTGTGTGTGTGTGTGTGTGTGTGTGTGTGTGTGTGTTGTCGGTGTGTGTGTGTGTGTGTTGTCGGTGTGTGTGTGTGTGTGTTGTCGGTGTGTGTGTGTTGTCAGTGTGTGTGTGTGTGTGTGTGTGTGTGTGTGTTGTCGGTGTGTGTGTGTGTGTGTGTTGTCGGTGTGTGTGTGTGTGTGTGTTGCCGGTGTGTGTGTGTGTGTTGTCGGTGTGCGTGTGTGTGTTGTCGGTGTGTGTGTGTGTGTTGCCGGTGTGTGTGTGTGTGTGTTGTCGGTGTGTGTGTGTGTGTGTTGTCGGTGTGTGTGTGTGTGTGTTGTCGGTGTGTGTGTGTGTGTTGTCGGTGTGTGTGTGTGTGTTGTCGGTGTGTGTGTGTGTGTGTGTTGCCGGTGTGTGTGTGTGTGTGTTGTCGGTGTGTGTGTGTTGTCAGTGTGTGTGTGTGTGTGTGTGTGTGTGTGTTGTCGGTGTGTGTGTGTGTGTGTTGTCAGTGTGTGTGTGTGTGTGTGTGTGTGTGTGTGTGTGTGTGTGTGTGTGTGTGTGTGTGTGTGTGTGTGTGTGTGTTGTCGGTGTGTGTGTGTGTGTGTGTTGTCCGAGTGTGTGTGTTGTCGGTGTGTGTGTGTTGTCGGTGTGTGTGTGTGTTGTCGGTGTGTGTGTGTGTGTGTGTTGTCGGTGTGTGTGTGTGTGTTGTCAGTGTGTTTGTGTGTGTGTGTTGGCGGTGTGTGTGTGTGTGTG
>NW_027675556.1:272500-287500 GCF_965601325.2 Salmo salar | reverse complement strand
TGTGTGTGTGTGTGTTGTCGCTGTGTGTGTGTGTGTGTGTGTGTTGTCGGTGTGTGTGTGTGTGTGTGTGTTGTCCGAGTGTGTGTGTGTGTGTGTGTGTGTTGTCGGTGTGTGTGTGTGTTGTCAGTGTGTGTGTGTGTGTGTGTTGTCGGTGTGTGTGTGTGTGTGTGTTGTCGGTGTGTGTGTGTGTGTTGTCGGTGTGTTTGTGTGTGTGTGTTGTCGGTGTGTGTGTGTGTGTGTGTTGCTGGTGTTTGTTTGTGTGTGTGTTGTCGGTGTGTGTGTGTGTGTGTTGTCGGTGTGTGTGTGTGTGTGTGTGTGTTGTCGGTGTGTGTGTGTGTGTGTTGTCGGTGTGTGTGTGTGTGTTGTCGGTGTGTGTGTGTGTGTTGTCGGTGTGTTTGTGTGTGTGTGTTGTCGTTGTGTGTGTGTGTGTGTGTTGTCGGTGTGTGTGTGTGTGTGTTGTGTGTGTGTGTGTTGTCAGTGTGTGTGTGTGTTGTCGGTGTGTGTGTGTGTGTGTTGTCGGTGTGTGTGTGTGTGTTGTCAGTGTGTGTGTGTGTGTGTGTGTGTGTGTGTGTTGTCGGTGTGTGTGTGTGTGTGTGTTGTCGGTGTGTGTGTGTGTGTGTGTTGCCGGTGTGTGTGTGTGTGTTGTCGGTGTGCGTGTGTGTGTTGTCGGTGTGTGTGTGTGTGTGTGTTGCCGGTGTGTGTGTGTGTGTGTGTTGTCGGTGTGTGTGTGTGTGTGTTGTCGGTGTGTGTGTGTGTGTTGTCGGTGTGTGTGTGTGTGTGTTGTCGGTGTGTGTGTGTGTGTTGTCGGTGTGTGTGTGTGTAGTCGGTGTGTGTGTGTGTGTGTGTGTGTGTGTGTGTGTTGTCAGTGTGTGTGTGTGTGTTGTCGGTGTGTGTGTGTGTGTGTGTTGTCGGTGTGTGTGTGTGTTGTCGGTGTGTGTGTGTTGTGTGTGTGTGTTGTCGGTGTGTGTGTGTGTGTTGTGTGTGTGTGTGTTGTCGGTGTGTGTGTGTGTGTGTGTTGTCGGTGTGTGTGTGTGTTGTCGGTGTGTGTGTGTGTGTGTGGTCGTTGTGTGTGTGTGTGTTGTCAGTGTGTGAGTGTGTGTTGTCGGTGTGTGTGTGTTGTGTGTGTGTGTGTGTGTTGTCGGTGTGTGTGTGTGTGTTGTGTGTGTGTGTGTGTGTGTTGTCGGTGTGTGTGTGTGTGTGTGCTGTCGGTGTGTGTGTGTGTGTGTGTGTTGTCTGTGTGTGTGTGTTGTCGGTGTGTGTGTGTGTGTGTTGTCGGTGTGTGTGTGTGTGTTGTCGGTGTGTGTGTGTGTGTGTTGTCAGTGTGTGTCTGTGTGTTATCGTTGTGTGTGTGTGTGTGTGTGTGTTGTCGGTGTGTGTGTGTGTCTGTGTTGTCTGTGTGTGTGTGTGTGTGTTGTCGGTGTGTGTGTGTGTGTTGTCTGTGTGTGTGTGTTTTGTCAATGTGTGTGTGTGTGTTGTCGGTGTGTGTGTGTGTGTGTGTGTGTGTGTGTTGTCAGTGTGTGTATGTGTGTGTTGTCGGTGTGTGTGTGTGTGTGTGTTGTCGGTGTGTGTGTGTGTGTGTTGTCGGTGTGTGTGTGTGTGTTGTCGGTGTGTGTGTGTGTTGTCGGTGTGTGTGTGTGTGTGTGTTGTCGGTGTGTGTGTGTGTGTGTGTTGTCAGTGTGTGTGTGTGTGTGTTGTCGGTGTGTGTGTGTTTATGTGTTGTCGGTGTGTGTGTGTGTGTTGTCGGTGTGTGTTAGTGTGTGTGTGTTGTCGGTGTGTGTGTGTTTTGTCGGTGTGTGTGTGTGTGTGTTGTCGGTGTGTGTGTGTGTGTGTTGTCGGTGTGTGTGTGTGTGTTGTGTGTGTGTGTGTTGTCGGTGTGTGTGTGTGTGTTGTCGGTGTGTGTGTGTTGTCGGTGTGTGTGTGTGTGTGTGTTGTCGGTGTGTGTGTGTGTGTGTGTTGTCGGTGTGTGTGTGTGTGTTGTCAGTGTGTTTGTGTGTGTGTGTGTTGTCGGTGTGTGTGTGTGTGTTGTGTGTGTGTGTGTTGTCCGAGTGTGTGTGTTGTCGGTGTGTGTGTGTTGTCGGTGTGTGTGTGTGTGTGTGTTGTCGGTGTGTGTGTGTGTGTGTGTTGTCGGTGTGTGTGTGTGTGTTGTCAGTGTGTTTGTGTGTGTGTGTTGGCGGTGTGTGTGTGTGTGTGTGTTGTCGGTGTGTGTGTGTGTGTGTGTTGTCGGTGTGTGTGTGTGTGTGTGTTGTCGGTGTGTGTGTGTGTGTGTTGCTGGTGTTTGTTTGTGTGTGTGTTGTCGGTGTGTGTGTGTGTGTGTTGTCGGTGTGTGTGTGTGTGTGTGTGTGTGTGTGTGTTGTCGGTGTGTGTGTGTGTGTGTTGTCGGTGTGTGTGTGTGTGTGTTGTCGGTGTGTGTGTGTTGTCAGTGTGTGTGTGTGTGTGTGTGTGTGTGTGTTGTCGGTGTGTGTGTGTGTGTGTGTGTTGTCGGTGTGTGTGTGTGTGTGTTGCCGGTGTGTGTGTGTGTGTTGTCGGTGTGCGTGTGTGTGTTGTCGCTGTGTGTGTGTGTGTGTGTGTGTTGTCGGTGTGTGTGTGTGTGTGTGTGTTGTCCGAGTGTGTGAGTGTGTGTGTGTGTTGTCGGTGTGTGTGTGTGTTGTCAGTGTGTGTGTGTGTGTGTGTTGTCGGTGTGTGTGTGTGTGTGTGTTGTCGGTGTGTGTGTGTGTGTTGTCGGTGTGTTTGTGTGTGTGTGTTGTCGGTGTGTGTGTGTGTGTGTGTTGCTGGTGTTTGTTTGTGTGTGTGTTGTCGGTGTGTGTGTGTGTGTGTGTTGTCGGTGTGTGTGTGTGTGTGTGTGTGTGTGTTGTCGGTGTGTGTGTGTGTGTGTTGTCGGTGTGTGTGTGTGTGTTGTCGGTGTGTGTGTGTGTGTTGTCGGTGTGTTTGTGTGTGTGTGTTGTCGTTTTGTGTGTGTGTGTGTGTGTTGTCGGTGTGTGTGTGTGTGTGTTGTGTGTGTGTGTGTTGTCAGTGTGTGTGTGTGTTGTCGGTGTGTGTGTGTGTGTGTTGTCGGTGTGTGTGTGTGTGTTGTCAGTGTGTGTGTGTGTGTGTGTGTGTGTTGTCGGTGTGTGTGTGTGTGTGTGTTGTCGGTGTGTGTGTGTGTGTGTGTTGCCGGTGTGTGTGTGTGTGTTGTCGGTGTGCGTGTGTGTGTTGTCGGTGTGTGTGTGTGTGTGTGTTGCCGGTGTGTGTGTGTGTGTGTGTTGTCGGTGTGTGTGTGTGTGTGTTGTCGGTGTGTGTGTGTGTGTTGTCGGTGTGTGTGTGTGTGTGTTGTCGGTGTGTGTGTGTGTGTTGTCGGTGTGTGTGTGTGTAGTCGGTGTGTGTGTGTGTGTGTGTGTGTGTGTGTTGTCAGTGTGTGTGTGTGTGTTGTCGGTGTGTGTGTGTGTGTGTGTTGTCGGTGTGTGTGTGTGTTGTCGGTGTGTGTGTGTTGTGTGTGTGTGTTGTCGGTGTGTGTGTGTGTGTTGTGTGTGTGTGTGTTGTCGGTGTGTGTGTGTGTGTGTGTTGTCGGTGTGTGTGTGTGTTGTCGGTGTGTGTGTGTGTGTGTGGTCGTTGTGTGTGTGTGTGTTGTCAGTGTGTGAGTGTGTGTTGTCGGTGTGTGTGTGTTGTGTGTGTGTGTGTGTGTTGTCGGTGTGTGTGTGTGTGTTGTGTGTGTGTGTGTGTGTGTGCTGTCGGTGTGTGTGTGTGTGTGTGTGTTGTCTGTGTGTGTGTGTTGTCGGTGTGTGTGTGTGTGTGTGTGTGTGTGTTGTCGGTGTGTGTGTGTGTGTTGTCGGTGTGTGTGTGTGTGTGTTGTCAGTGTGTGTCTGTGTGTTATCGTTGGTGTGTGTGTGTGTGTGTGTTGTCGGTGTGTGTGTGTGTCTGTGTTGTCTGTGTGTGTGTGTGTGTGTTGTCGGTGTGTGTGTGTGTGTTGTCTGTGTGTGTGTGTTTTGTCAGTGTGTGTGTGTGTGTTGTCGGTGTGTGTGTGTGTGTGTGTGTGGTGTGTGTGTTGTCAGTGTGTGTATGTGTGTGTTGTCGGTGTGTGTGTGTGTGTGTGTTGTCGGTGTGTGTGTGTGTGTGTTGTCGGTGTGTGTGTGTGTGTTGTCGGTGTGTGTGTTTGTTTGTTGTCGGTGTGTGTGTGTGTGTGTGTGTTGTCGGTGTGTGTGTGTGTGTTGTCGGTGTGTGTGTGTGTTGTCGGTGTGTGTGTGTGTGTGTGTGTTGTCGGTGTGTGTGTGTGTGTGTGTTGTCAGTGTGTGTGTGTGTGTGTTGTCGGTGTGTGTGTGTGTGTGTTGTCGGTGTGTGTGTGTGTGTGTTGTCGGTGTGTGTGTGTGTGTTGTGTGTGTGTGTGTTGTCGGTGTGTGTGTGTGTGTTGTCGGTGTGTGTGTGTTGTCGGTGTGTGTGTGTGTGTGTGTTGTCGGTGTGTGTGTGTGTGTGTGTTGTCGGTGTGTGTGTGTGTGTTGTCAGTGTGTTTGTGTGTGTGTGTGTTGTCGGTGTGTGTGTGTGTGTTGTGTGTGTGTGTGTTGTCCGAGTGTGTGTGTTGTCGGTGTGTGTGTGTTGTCGGTGTGTGTGTGTGTGTGTGTTGTCGGTGTGTGTGTGTGTGTGTGTTGTCGGTGTGTGTGTGTGTGTTGTCAGTGTGTTTGTGTGTGTGTGTTGGCGGTGTGTGTGTGTGTGTGTGTTGTCGGTGTGTGTGTGTGTGTGTGTTGTCGGTGTGTGTGTGTGTGTGTGTTGTCGGTGTGTGTGTGTGTGTGTTGCTGGTGTTTGTTTGTGTGTGTGTTGTCGGTGTGTGTGTGTGTGTGTTGTCGGTGTGTGTGTGTGTGTGTGTGTGTGTGTGTGTTGTCGGTGTGTGTGTGTGTGTGTTGTCGGTGTGTGTGTGTGTGTGTTGTCGGTGTGTGTGTGTTGTCAGTGTGTGTGTGTGTGTGTGTGTGTGTGTGTTGTCGGTGTGTGTGTGTGTGTGTGTGTTGTCGGTGTGTGTGTGTGTGTGTTGCCGGTGTGTGTGTGTGTGTTGTCGGTGTGCGTGTGTGTGTTGTCGCTGTGTGTGTGTGTGTGTGTGTGTTGTCGGTGTGTGTGTGTGTGTGTGTGTTGTCCGAGTGTGTGAGTGTGTGTGTGTGTTGTCGGTGTGTGTGTGTGTTGTCAGTGTGTGTGTGTGTGTGTGTTGTCGGTGTGTGTGTGTGTGTGTGTTGTCGGTGTGTGTGTGTGTGTTGTCGGTGTGTTTGTGTGTGTGTGTTGTCGGTGTGTGTGTGTGTGTGTGTGTGCTGGTGTTTGTTTGTGTGTGTGTTGTCGGTGTGTGTGTGTGTGTGTGTTGTCGGTGTGTGTGTGTGTGTGTGTGTGTGTGTTGTCGGTGTGTGTGTGTGTGTGTTGTCGGTGTGTGTGTGTGTGTTGTCGGTGTGTGTGTGTGTGTTGTCGGTGTGTTTGTGTGTGTGTGTTGTCGTTGTGTGTGTGTGTGTGTGTTGTCGGTGTGTGTGTGTGTGTGTTGTGTGTGTGTGTGTTGTCAGTGTGTGTGTGTGTTGTCGGTGTGTGTGTGTGTGTGTTGTCGGTGTGTGTGTGTGTGTTGTCAGTGTGTGTGTGTGTGTGTGTGTGTGTTGTCGGTGTGTGTGTGTGTGTGTGTTGTCGGTGTGTGTGTGTGTGTGTGTTGCCGGTGTGTGTGTGTGTGTTGTCGGTGTGCGTGTGTGTGTTGTCGGTGTGTGTGTGTGTGTGTGTTGCCGGTGTGTGTGTGTGTGTGTGTTGTCGGTGTGTGTGTGTGTGTGTTGTCGGTGTGTGTGTGTGTGTTGTCGGTGTGTGTGTGTGTGTGTTGTCGGTGTGTGTGTGTGTGTTGTCGGTGTGTGTGTGTGTAGTCGGTGTGTGTGTGTGTGTGTGTGTGTGTGTGTTGTCAGTGTGTGTGTGTGTGTTGTCGGTGTGTGTGTGTGTGTGTGTTGTCGGTGTGTGTGTGTGTTGTCGGTGTGTGTGTGTTGTGTGTGTGTGTTGTCGGTGTGTGTGTGTGTGTTGTGTGTGTGTGTGTTGTCGGTGTGTGTGTGTGTGTGTGTTGTCGGTGTGTGTGTGTGTTGTCGGTGTGTGTGTGTGTGTGTGGTCGTTGTGTGTGTGTGTGTTGTCAGTGTGTGAGTGTGTGTTGTCGGTGTGTGTGTGTTGTGTGTGTGTGTGTGTGTTGTCGGTGTGTGTGTGTGTGTTGTGTGTGTGTGTGTGTGTGTGCTGTCGGTGTGTGTGTGTGTGTGTGTGTTGTCTGTGTGTGTGTGTTGTCGGTGTGTGTGTGTGTGTGTGTGTGTGTGTTGTCGGTGTGTGTGTGTGTGTTGTCGGTGTGTGTGTGTGTGTGTTGTCAGTGTGTGTCTGTGTGTTATCGTTGTGTGTGTGTGTGTGTGTGTGTTGTCGGTGTGTGTGTGTGTCTGTGTTGTCTGTGTGTGTGTGTGTGTGTTGTCGGTGTGTGTGTGTGTGTTGTCTGTGTGTGTGTGTTTTGTCAGTGTGTGTGTGTGTGTTGTCGGTGTGTGTGTGTGTGTGTGTGTGTGTGTGTTGTCAGTGTGTGTATGTGTGTGTTGTCGGTGTGTGTGTGTGTGTGTGTTGTCGGTGTGTGTGTGTGTGTGTTGTCGGTGTGTGTGTGTGTGTTGTCGGTGTGTGTGTTTGTTTGTTGTCGGTGTGTGTGTGTGTGTGTGTGTTGTCGGTGTGTGTGTGTGTGTTGTCGGTGTGTGTGTGTGTTGTCGGTGTGTGTGTGTGTGTGTGTGTTGTCGGTGTGTGTGTGTGTGTGTGTGTTGTCAGTGTGTGTGTGTGTGTGTTGTCGGTGTGTGTGTGTTTATGTGTTGTCGGTGTGTGTGTGTGTGTTGTCGGTGTGTGTTAGTGTGTGTGTGTTGTCGGTGTGTGTGTGTTTTGTCGGTGTGTGTGTGTGTGTGTTGTCGGTGTGTGTGTGTGTGTGTTGTCGGTGTGTGTGTGTGTGTTGTGTGTGTGTGTGTTGTCGGTGTGTGTGTGTGTGTGTTGTCGGTGTGTGTGTGTTGTCGGTGTGTGTGTGTGTGTGTGTTGTCGGTGTGTGTGTGTGTGTGTGTTGTCGGTGTGTGTGTGTGTGTTGTCAGTGTGTTTGTGTGTGTGTGTGTGTGTTGTCGGTGTGTGTGTGTGTGTTGTGTGTGTGTGTGTTGTCCGAGTGTGTGTGTTGTCGGTGTGTGTGTGTTGTCGGTGTGTGTGTGTGTGTGTGTTGTCGGTGTGTGTGTGTGTGTGTGTTGTCGGTGTGTGTGTGTGTGTTGTCAGTGTGTTTGTGTGTGTGTGTTGGCGGTGTGTGTGTGTGTGTGTGTTGTCGGTGTGTGTGTGTGTGTGTTGTCGGTGTGTGTGTGTTTATGTGTTGTCGGTGTGTGTGTGTGTGTTGTCGGTGTGTGTTAGTGTGTGTGTGTTGTCGGTGTGTGTGTGTTTTGTCGGTGTGTGTGTGTGTGTGTTGTCGGTGTGTGTGTGTGTGTGTTGTCGGTGTGTGTGTGTGTGTTGTGTGTGTGTGTGTTGTCGGTGTGTGTGTGTGTGTGTTGTCGGTGTGTGTGTGTTGTCGGTGTGTGTGTGTGTGTGTGTTGTCGGTGTGTGTGTGTGTGTGTGTGTTGTCGGTGTGTGTGTGTGTGTTGTCAGTGTGTTTGTGTGTGTGTGTGTGTGTTGTCGGTGTGTGTGTGTGTGTTGTGTGTGTGTGTGTTGTCCGAGTGTGTGTGTTGTCGGTGTGTGTGTGTTGTCGGTGTGTGTGTGTGTGTGTGTTGTCGGTGTGTGTGTGTGTGTGTGTTGTCGGTGTGTGTGTGTGTGTTGTCAGTGTGTTTGTGTGTGTGTGTTGGCGGTGTGTGTGTGTGTGTGTGTTGTCGGTGTGTGTGTGTGTGTGTGTTGTCGGTGTGTGTGTGTGTGTGTGTTGTCGGTGTGTGTGTGTGTGTGTTGCTGGTGTTTGTTTGTGTGTGTGTTGTCGGTGTGTGTGTGTGTGTGTGTTGTCGGTGTGTGTGTGTGTGTGTGTGTGTGTGTGTGTGTTGTCGGTGTGTGTGTGTGTGTGTTGTCGGTGTGTGTGTGTGTGTGTTGTCGGTGTGTGTGTGTTGTCAGTGTGTGTGTGTGTGTGTGTGTGTGTGTGTTGTCGGTGTGTGTGTGTGTGTGTGTGTTGTCGGTGTGTGTGTGTGTGTGTTGCCGGTGTGTGTGTGTGTGTTGTCGGTGTGCGTGTGTGTGTTGTCGCTGTGTGTGTGTGTGTGTGTGTGTTGTCGGTGTGTGTGTGTGTGTGTGTGTTGTCCGAGTGTGTGTGTGTGTGTGTGTGTTGTCGGTGTGTGTGTGTGTTGTCAGTGTGTGTGTGTGTGTGTGTTGTCGGTGTGTGTGTGTGTGTGTGTTGTCGGTGTGTGTGTGTGTGTTGTCGGTGTGTTTGTGTGTGTGTGTTGTCGGTGTGTGTGTGTGTGTGTGTTGCTGGTGTTTGTTTGTGTGTGTGTTGTCGGTGTGTGTGTGTGTGTGTGTTGTCGGTGTGTGTGTGTGTGTGTGTGTGTGTGTTGTCGGTGTGTGTGTGTGTGTGTTGTCGGTGTGTGTGTGTGTGTTGTCGGTGTGTGTGTGTGTGTTGTCGGTGTGTTTGTGTGTGTGTGTTGTCGTTGTGTGTGTGTGTGTGTGTTGTCGGTGTGTGTGTGTGTGTGTTGTGTGTGTGTGTTGTCAGTGTGTGTGTGTTGTCGGTGTGTGTGTGTGTGTGTTGTCGGTGTGTGTGTGTGTGTTGTCAGTGTGTGTGTGTGTGTGTGTGTGTTGTCGGTGTGTGTGTGTGTGTGTGTTGTCGGTGTGTGTGTGTGTGTGTGTTGCCGGTGTGTGTGTGTGTGTTGTCGGTGTGCGTGTGTGTGTTGTCGGTGTGTGTGTGTGTGTGTGTTGCCGGTGTGTGTGTGTGTGTGTGTTGTCGGTGTGTGTGTGTGTGTGTTGTCGGTGTGTGTGTGTGTGTTGTCGGTGTGTGTGTGTGTGTGTTGTCGGTGTGTGTGTGTGTGTTGTCGGTGTGTGTGTGTGTAGTCGGTGTGTGTGTGTGTGTGTGTGTGTGTGTGTGTGTTGTCAGTGTGTGTGTGTGTGTTGTCGGTGTGTGTGTGTGTGTGTGTTGTCGGTGTGTGTGTGTGTTGTCGGTGTGTGTGTGTTGTGTGTGTGTGTTGTCGGTGTGTGTGTGTGTGTTGTGTGTGTGTGTGTTGTCGGTGTGTGTGTGTGTGTGTGTTGTCGGTGTGTGTGTGTGTTGTCGGTGTGTGTGTGTGTGTGTGGTCGTTGTGTGTGTGTGTGTTGTCAGTGTGTGAGTGTGTGTTGTCGGTGTGTGTGTGTTGTGTGTGTGTGTGTGTGTTGTCGGTGTGTGTGTGTGTGTTGTGTGTGTGTGTGTGTGTGTGCTGTCGGTGTGTGTGTGTGTGTGTGTGTTGTCTGTGTGTGTGTGTTGTCGGTGTGTGTGTGTGTGTGTGTGTGTGTGTTGTCGGTGTGTGTGTGTGTGTTGTCGGTGTGTGTGTGTGTGTGTTGTCAGTGTGTGTCTGTGTGTTATCGTTGTGTGTGTGTGTGTGTGTGTGTTGTCGGTGTGTGTGTGTGTCTGTGTTGTCTGTGTGTGTGTGTGTGTGTTGTCGGTGTGTGTGTGTGTGTTGTCTGTGTGTGTGTGTTTTGTCAGTGTGTGTGTGTGTGTTGTCGGTGTGTGTGTGTGTGTGTGTGTGTGTGTGTGTGTGTTGTCAGTGTGTGTATGTGTGTGTTGTCGGTGTGTGTGTGTGTGTGTGTTGTCGGTGTGTGTGTGTGTGTGTTGTCGGTGTGTGTGTGTGTGTTGTCGGTGTGTGTGTTTGTTTGTTGTCGGTGTGTGTGTGTGTGTGTGTTGTCGGTGTGTGTGTGTGTGTTGTCGGTGTGTGTGTGTGTTGTCGGTGTGTGTGTGTGTGTGTGTGTTGTCGGTGTGTGTGTGTGTGTGTGTGTCAGTGTGTGTGTGTGTGTGTTGTCGGTGTGTGTGTGTTGTGTGTTGTCGGTGTGTGTGTGTGTGTTGTCGGTGTGTGTGTGTGTGTGTGTGTTGTCGTGTGTGTGTGTGTGTTGTCGGTGTGTGTGTGTGTGTTGTCGGTGTGTGTGTGTGTGTGTTGTCGGTGTGTGTGTGTGTGTTGTGTGTGTGTGTGTTGTCGGTGTGTGTGTGTGTGTGTTGTCGGTGTGTGTGTGTTGTCGGTGTGTGTGTGTGTGTGTGTTGTCGGTGTGTGTGTGTGTGTGTGTTGTCGGTGTGTGTGTGTGTGTTGTCAGTGTGTTTGTGTGTGTGTGTGTGTGTTGTCGGTGTGTGTGTGTGTGTTGTGTGTGTGTGTGTTGTCCGAGTGTGTGTGTTGTCGGTGTGTGTGTGTTGTCGGTGTGTGTGTGTGTGTGTGTTGTCGGTGTGTGTGTGTGTGTGTGTTGTCGGTGTGTGTGTGTGTGTTGTCAGTGTGTGTGTGTGTGTGTGTTGGCGGTGTGTGTGTGTGTGTGTGTTGTCGGTGTGTGTGTGTGTGTGTTGTCGGTGTGTGTGTGTGTGTGTGTTGTCGGTGTGTGTGTGTGTGTTGCTGGTGTTTGTGTGTGTGTGTGTTGTCGGTGTGTGTGTGTGTTGTCGGTGTGTGTGTGTGTGTGTGTGTGTGTGTGTGTGTGTTGTCGGTGTGTGTGTGTGTGTGTTGTCGGTGTGTGTGTGTGTGTGTTGTCGGTGTGTGTGTGTTGTCAGTGTGTGTGTGTGTGTGTGTGTGTGTGTGTGTGTTGTCGGTGTGTGTGTGTGTGTGTGTGTTGTCGGTGTGTGTGTGTGTGTGTTGCCGGTGTGTGTGTGTGTGTTGTCGGTGTGTGTGTGTGTGTTGTCGGTGTGTGTGTGTGTGTTGCCGGTGTGTGTGTGTGTGTGTTGTCGGTGTGTGTGTGTGTGTGTGTTGTCGGTGTGTGTGTGTGTGTGTTGTCGGTGTGTGTGTGTGTGTTGTCGGTGTGTTGTGTGTGTGTTGTCGGTGTGTGTGTGTGTGTGTGTTGCCGGTGTGTGTGTGTGTGTGTTGTCGGTGTGTGTGTGTGTGTGTGTGTGTTGTCGGTGTGTGTGTGTGTTGTCGGTGTGTGTGTGTGTTGTCGTGTGTGTGTGTGTGTAGTCGGTGTGTGTGTGTGTGTGTGTGTGTGTGTGTGTGTGTTGTCGTGTGTGTGTGTGTTGTCGGTGTGTGTGTGTGTTGTCGGTGTGTGTGTGTGTGTGTGTGTGTTGTCGGTGTGTGTGTGTGTTGTCGGTGTGTGTGTGTGTGTGTTGTCGGTGTGTTGTGTGTGTGTTGTGTGTGTGTGTGTTGTCGGTGTGTGTGTGTTGTCGGTGTGTGTGTGTGTGTGTGTTGTCGGTGTGTGTGTGTTGTCGGTGTGTGTGTGTGTGTTGTCGGTGTGTGTGTGTGTGTGTGTTGTCGGTGTGTGTGTGTGTTGTCGTGTGTGTGTGTGTGTGTTGTCGGTGTGTGTGTGTGTGTGTGTGTGTTGTCGGTGTGTGTGTGTGTGTTGTGTGTGTGTGTGTGTGTGTTTGTCGGTGTGTGTGTGTGTGTTGTCGGTGTGTGTGTGTGTGTGTGTGTGTGTGTTGTCGTGTGTGTTGTGTGTGTTGTCGGTGTGTGTGTGTGTGTGTTGTCGGTGTGTGTGTGTGTGTTGTCGGTGTGTGTGTGTGTGTTGTCGGTGTGTGTGTGTGTGTGGTGGTGTGTGTGTGTGTGTGTGGTGTGTGTGTGTGTGTTGTCGGTGTGTGTGTGTGTTGTCGTGTGTGTGTGTGTGTGTGTGTTGTCGGTGTGTGTGTGTGTGTGTGTTGTCGTGTGTGTGTGTGTGTGTCGGTGTGTGTGTGTGTGTGTTGTCGGTGTGTGTGTGTGTGTGTCGGTGTGTGTTGTGTGTGTGTGTTGTCGGTGTGTGTGTGTGTTGTCGGTGTGTGTGTGTGTGTGTTGTCGGTGTGTGTGTGTGTGTGTTGTCGGTGTGTGTGTGTGTGTTGTGTGTGTGTGTGTTGTCGGTGTGTGTGTGTGTGTGTTGTCGGTGTGTGTGTGTTGTCGGTGTGTGTGTGTGTGTGTGTTGTCGGTGTGTGTGTGTGTGTGTGTTGTCGGTGTGTGTGTGTGTGTTGTCAGTGTGTTTGTGTGTGTGTGTGTGTGTTGTCGGTGTGTGTGTGTGTGTTGTGTGTGTGTGTGTTGTCGAGTGTGTGTGTTGTCGGTGTGTGTGTGTTGTCGGTGTGTGTGTGTGTGTGTGTTGTCGGTGTGTGTGTGTGTGTGTGTTGTCGGTGTGTGTGTGTGTGTTGTCAGTGTGTTTGTGTGTGTGTGTTGGCGGTGTGTGTGTGTGTGTGTGTTGTCGGTGTGTGTGTGTGTGTGTTGTCGGTGTGTGTATGTGTGTGTGTTGTCGGTGTGTGTGTGTGTGTTGCTGGTGTTTGTTTGTGTGTGTGTTGTCGGTGTGTGTGTGTGTTGTCGTGTGTGTGTGTGTGTGTGTGTGTGTGTGTTGTCGGTGTGTGTGTGTGTGTGTTGTCGGTGTGTGTGTGTGTGTGTTGTCGGTGTGTGTGTGTTGTCAGTGTGTGTGTGTGTGTGTGTGTGTGTGTGTGTGTTGTCGGTGTGTGTGTGTGTGTGTGTGTTGTCGGTGTGTGTGTGTGTGTGTTGCGGTGTGTGTGTGTGTGTTGTCGGTGTGCGTGTGTGTGTTGTCGGTGTGTGTGTGTGTGTTGCCGGTGTGTGTGTGTGTGTGTTGTCGGTGTGTGTGTGTGTGTGTGTTGTCGGTGTGTGTGTGTGTGTGTTGTCGGTGTGTGTGTGTGTGTTGTCGGTGTGTGTGTGTGTGTTGTCGGTGTGTGTGTGTGTGTGTGTTGCCGGTGTGTGTGTGTGTGTGTTGTCGGTGTGTGTGTGTGTGTGTGTGTGTTGTCGGTGTGTGTGTGTGTTGTCGGTGTGTGTGTGTGTGTTGTCGGTGTGTGTGTGTGTAGTCTGGGTGTGTGTGTGTGTGTGTGTGTGTGTGTGTGTTGTCGGTGTGTGTGTGTTGTCGGTGTGTGTGTGTGTGTGTCGGAGTGTGTGTGTTGTGTGTGTGTGTGTTGTCGGTGTGTGTGTGTGTTGTCGTGTTGTGTGTGTGTGTGTGTTGTCGGTGTGTGTGTGTGTGTGTTGTGTGTGTGTGTGTTGTCGGTGTGTGTGTGTTGTCGGTGTGTGTGTGTGTGTGTGTTGTCGGTGTGTGTGTGTTGTCGGTGTGTGTGTGTGTGTTGTCGGTGTGTGTGTGTGTGTGTGTTGTCGTGTGTGTGTGTGTTGTCAGTGTGTGTGTGTGTGTGTTGTCGGTGTGTGTGTGTGTGTGTGTGTGTGTTGTCGGTGTGTGTGTGTGTGTTGTGTGTGTGTGTGTGTGTGTGCTGTCGGTGTGTGTGTGTGTGTGTGTGTGTTGTCTGTGTGTGTGTGTTGTCGGTGTGTGTGTGTGTGTGTGTGTGTGTGTGTGTGTTGTCGGTGTGTGTGTGTGTGTTGTCGGTGTGTGTGTGTGTGTGTGTGTTGTCAGTGTGTGTCTGTGTGTTATCGTTGTGTGTGTGTGTGTGTGTGTGTTGTCGGTGTGTGTGTGTGTCTGTGTTGTCTGTGTGTGTGTGTGTGTGTTGTCGGTGTGTGTGTGTGTGTTGTCTGTGTGTGTGTGTTTTGTCAGTGTGTGTGTGTGTGTTGTCGGTGTGTGTGTGTGTGTGTGTGTGTGTGTGTTGTCAGTGTGTGTATGTGTGTGTTGTCGGTGTGTGTGTGTGTGTGTGTTGTCGGTGTGTGTGTGTGTGTGTTGTCGGTGTGTGTGTGTGTGTTGTCGGTGTGTGTGTTTGTTTGTTGTCGGTGTGTGTGTGTGTGTGTGTGTTGTCGGTGTGTGTGTGTGTGTTGTCGGTGTGTGTGTGTGTTGTCGTTGTGTGTGTGTGTGTGTGTGTTGTCGGTGTGTGTGTGTGTGTGTGTTGTCAGTGTGTGTGTGTGTGTGTTGTCGGTGTGTGTGTGTTTATGTGTTGTCGGTGTGTGTGTGTGTGTTGTCGGTGTGTGTTAGTGTGTGTGTGTTGTCGGTGTGTGTGTGTTTTGTCGGTGTGTGTGTGTGTGTGTTGTCGGTGTGTGTGTGTGTGTGTTGTCGGTGTGTGTGTGTGTGTTGTGTGTGTGTGTGTTGTCGGTGTGTGTGTGTGTGTGTTGTCGGTGTGTGTGTGTTGTCGGTGTGTGTGTGTGTGTGTGTTGTCGGTGTGTGTGTGTGTGTGTGTTGTCGGTGTGTGTGTGTGTGTTGTCAGTGTGTTTGTGTGTGTGTGTTGGCGGTGTGTGTGTGTGTGTGTGTTGTCGGTGTGTGTGTGTGTGTGTTGTCGGTGTGTGTGTGTGTGTGTGTTGTCGGTGTGTGTGTGTGTGTTGCTGGTGTTTGTTTGTGTGTGTGTTGTCGGTGTGTGTGTGTGTGTGTTGTCGGTGTGTGTGTGTGTGTGTGTGTGTGTGTGTGTTGTCGGTGTGTGTGTGTGTGTGTTGTCGGTGTGTGTGTGTGTGTGTTGTCGGTGTGTGTGTGTTGTCAGTGTGTGTGTGTGTGTGTGTGTGTGTTGTCGGTGTGTGTGTGTGTGTGTGTGTTGTCGGTGTGTGTGTGTGTGTGTTGCCGGTGTGTGTGTGTGTGTTGTCGGTGTGCGTGTGTGTGTTGTCGGTGTGTGTGTGTGTGTTGCCGGTGTGTGTGTGTGTGTGTTGTCGGTGTGTGTGTGTGTGTGTGTTGTCGGTGTGTGTGTGTGTGTGTTGTCGGTGTGTGTGTGTGTGTTGTCGGTGTGTGTGTGTGTGTTGTCGGTGTGTGTGTGTGTGTGTGTTGCCGGTGTGTGTGTGTGTGTGTTGTCGGTGTGTGTGTGTGTGTGTTGTCGGTGTGTGTGTGTGTTGTCGGTGTGTGTGTGTGTTGTCGGTGTGTGTGTGTGTAGTCTGGGTGTGTGTGTGTGTGTGTGTGTGTGTGTTGTCGGTGTGTGTGTGTTGTCGGTGTGTGTGTGTGTTGTCGGAGTGTGTGTGTTGTGTGTGTGTGTGTTGTCGGTGTGTGTGTGTGTTGTCGGTGTGTGTGTGTGTGTGTTGTCGGTGTGTGTGTGTGTGTTGTGTGTGTGTGTGTTGTCGGTGTGTGTGTGTTGTCGGTGTGTGTGTGTGTGTGTGTTGTCGGTGTGTGTGTGTTGTCGGTGTG
>NW_027675556.1:265000-267500 GCF_965601325.2 Salmo salar | reverse complement strand
GTGTGTGTGTTTCTGGTGTGTGTGTGTGTGTTGTCGGTGTGTGTGTGTTGTCGGTGTGTGTGTGTGTGTTGTCGGTGTGTGTGTGTGTGTGTTGTCGGTGTGTGTGTGTGTGTGTTGCTGGTGTGTGTGTGTTGTCGGTGTGTGTGTGTGTGTTGTCGGTGTGTGTGTGTGTGTGTGTTGTCGTTGTGTGTGTGTGTGTGTGTTGTCGGTGTGTGTGTGTGTGTGTTGTGTGTGTGTGTGTTGTCAGTGTGTGTGTGTGTTTTTGGTGTGTTTGTGTGTGTGCGTTGTTGGTGTGTGTGTGTGTGTGTGTTGTCAGTGTGTGTGTGTGTGTGTGTGTGTGTTGCCGGTGTGTGTGTGTGTTGTCGGTGTGCGTGTGTGTGTTGTCGGTGTGTGTGTGTGTGTGTGTTGCCGGTTTGTGTGTGTGTGTGTTGTCGGTGTGTGTGTGTGTGTGTTGTCGGTGTGTGTGTGTGTGTGTTGTCGGTGTGTGTGTGTGTGTGTTGTCGGTGTGTGTGTGTGTGTTGTCGGTGTGTGTGTGTGTGTGTGTTGCCGGTGTGTGTGTGTGTTGTCGGTGTGTGTGTGTGTAGTCGGTGTGTGTGTGTGTGTGTGTGTGTGTGTGTGTTGTCGGTGTGTGTGTGTGTGTTGTCAGTGTGTGTGTGTGTGTGTGTTGTCGGTGTGTGTGTGTGTTGTCGGTGTGTGTGTGTTGTGTGTGTGTGTGTGTGTTGTGTGTGTGTGTGTGTGTTGTCGGTGTGTGTGTGTGTAGTCGGTGTGTGTGTGTGTGTGTGTGTGTGTGTGTGTGTTGTCAGTGTGTGTGTGTGTGTTGTCGGTGTGTGTGTGTGTGTGTGTTGTCGGTGTGTGTGTGTGTTGTCGGTGTGTGTGTGTTGTGTGTGTGTGTTGTCGGTGTGTGTGTGTGTGTTGTGTGTGTGTGTGTTGTCAGTGTGTGTGTGTGTGTGTGTTGTCGGTGTGTGTGTGTGTTGTCGGTGTGTGTGTGTGTGTGTGGTCGTTGTGTGTGTGTGTGTTGTCAGTGTGTGAGTGTGTGTTGTCGGTGTGTGTGTGTTGTGTGTGTGTGTGTGTGTTGTCGGTGTGTGTGTGTGTGTTGTGTGTGTGTGTGTGTGTGTTGTCGGTGTGTGTGTGTGTGTGTGCTGTCGGTGTGTGTGTGTGTGTGTGTGTTGTCTGTGTGTGTGTGTTGTCGGTGTGTGTGTGTGTGTGTGTGTGTGTGTGTGTTGTCGGTGTGTGTGTGTGTGTGTTGTCGGTGTGTGTGTGTGTGTGTTGTCAGTGTGTGTCTGTGTGTTATCGGTGTGTGTGTGTGTGTGTGTGTGTTGTCGGTGTGTGTGTGTGTCTGTGTTGTCTGTGTGTGTGTGTGTGTGTTGTCGGTGTGTGTGTGTGTGTTGTCTGTGTGTGTGTGTTTTGTCAGTGTGTGTGTGTGTGTTGTCGGTGTGTGTATGTGTGTGTGTGTGTGTGTGTTGTCAGTGTGTGTATGTGTGTGTTGTCGGTGTGTGTGTGTGTGTGTGTTGTCGGTGTGTGTGTGTGTGTGTTGTCGGTGTGTGTGTGTGTGTTGTCGGTGTGTGTGTTTGTTTGTTGTCGGTGTGTGTGTGTGTGTGTGTGTTGTCGGTGTGTGTGTGTTGTCGGTGTGTGTGTGTGTTGTCGGTGTGTGTGTGTGTGTGTGTGTTGTCGGTGTGTGTGTGTGTGTGTGTTGTCAGTGTGTGTGTGTGTGTGTTGTCGGTGTGTGTGTGTTTATGTGTTGTCGGTGTGTGTGTGTGTGTGTTGTCGGTGTGTGTTAGTGTGTGTGTGTTGTCGGTGTGTGTGTGTTTTGTCGGTGTGTGTGTGTGTGTGTTGTCGGTGTGTGTGTGTGTGTGTTGTCGGTGTGTGTGTGTGTGTTGTGTGTGTGTGTGTTGTCGGTGTGTGTGTGTGTGTGTTGTCGGTGTGTGTGTGTTGTCGGTGTGTGTGTGTGTGTGTGTGTTGTCGGTGTGTGTGTGTGTGTGTGTTGTCGGTGTGTGTGTGTGTGTTGTCAGTGTGTTTGTGTGTGTGTGTGTGTGTTGTCGGTGTGTGTGTGTGTGTTGTGTGTGTGTGTGTTGTCCGAGTGTGTGTGTTGTCGGTGTGTCTGTGTTGTCGGTGTGTGTGTGTGTGTGTTGTCAGTGTGTGTGTGTGTGTGTGTTGTCGGTGTGTGTGTGTGTGTTGTCAGTGTGTTTGTGTGTGTGTGTTGGCGGTGTGTGTGTGTGTGTGTGTTGTCGGTGTGTGTGTGTGTGTGTTGTCGGTGTGTGTGTGTGTGTGTGTTGTCGGTGTGTGTGTGTGTGTTGCTGGTGTTTGTTTGTGTGTGTGTTGTCGGTGTGTGTGTGTGTGTGTTGTCGGTGTGTGTGTGTGTGTGTGTGTGTGTGTGTGTGTGTTGTCGGTGTGTGTGTGTGTGTGTTGTCGGTGTGTGTGTGTTGTCAGTGTGTGTGTGTGTGTGTGTGTGTGTGTGTTGTCGGTGTGTGTGTGTGTGTGTGTGTTGTCGGTGTGTGTGTGT
>NW_027675556.1:260000-262500 GCF_965601325.2 Salmo salar | reverse complement strand
TGTGTGTGTTGTGTGTGTGTGTGTTGTCGGTGTGTGTGTGTTGTCGGTGTGTGTGTGTGTGTGTGTGTGTTGTCGGTGTGTGTGTGTTGTCGGTGTGTGTGTGTGTGTTGTCGGTGTGTGTGTGTGTGTGTTGTCGGTGTGTGTGTGTGTTGTCAGTGTGTGTGTGTGTGTGTGTTGTCGGTGTGTGTGTGTGTGTGTGTGTGTGTGTTGTCGGTGTGTGTGTGTTGTCGGTGTGTGTGTGTGTGTGTTGTCGGTGTGTGTGTGTGTGTGTGTGTTGTCGGTGTGTGTGTGTGTGTGTTTCTGGTGTGTGTGTGTGTGTTGTCGGTGTGTGTGTGTTGTCGGTGTGTGTGTGTGTGTTGTCGGTGTGTGTGTGTGTGTGTTGTCGGTGTGTGTGTGTGTGTGTTGCTGGTGTGTGTGTGTTGTCGGTGTGTGTGTGTGTGTTGTCGGTGTGTGTGTGTGTGTGTGTTGTCGTTGTGTGTGTGTGTGTGTGTTGTCGGTGTGTGTGTGTGTGTGTTGTGTGTGTGTGTGTTGTCAGTGTGTGTGTGTGTTTTTGGTGTGTTTGTGTGTGTGCGTTGTTGGTGTGTGTGTGTGTGTGTGTTGTCAGTGTGTGTGTGTGTGTGTGTGTGTGTTGCCGGTGTGTGTGTGTGTTGTCGGTGTGCGTGTGTGTGTTGTCGGTGTGTGTGTGTGTGTGTGTTGCCGGTTTGTGTGTGTGTGTGTTGTCGGTGTGTGTGTGTGTGTGTTGTCGGTGTGTGTGTGTGTGTGTTGTCGGTGTGTGTGTGTGTTGTCGGTGTGTGTGTGTGTGTTGTCGGTGTGTGTGTGTGTGTGTGTTGCCGGTGTGTGTGTGTGTGTTGTCGGTGTGTGTGTGTGTGTGTTGTCGGTGTGTGTGTGTGTGTTGTCGGTGTGTGTGTGTGTGTGTTGTCGGTGTGTGTGTGTGTGTTGTCGGTGTGTGTGTGTGTAGTCGGTGTGTGTGTGTGTGTGTGTGTGTGTGTGTGTTGTCGGTGTGTGTGTGTGTGTTGTCAGTGTGTGTGTGTGTGTGTGTTGTCGGTGTGTGTGTGTGTTGTCGGTGTGTGTGTGTTGTGTGTGTGTGTGTGTGTGTTGTGTGTGTGTGTGTGTGTTGTCGGTGTGTGTGTGTGTAGTCGGTGTGTGTGTGTGTGTGTGTGTGTGTGTGTGTGTGTGTGTTGTCAGTGTGTGTGTGTGTGTTGTCGGTGTGTGTGTGTGTGTGTGTTGTCGGTGTGTGTGTGTGTTGTCGGTGTGTGTGTGTTGTGTGTGTGTGTTGTCGGTGTGTGTGTGTGTGTTGTGTGTGTGTGTGTTGTCAGTGTGTGTGTGTGTGTGTGTTGTCGGTGTGTGTGTGTGTTGTCGGTGTGTGTGTGTGTGTGTGGTCGTTGTGTGTGTGTGTGTTGTCAGTGTGTGAGTGTGTGTTGTCGGTGTGTGTGTGTTGTGTGTGTGTGTGTGTGTTGTCGGTGTGTGTGTGTGTGTTGTGTGTGTGTGTGTGTGTGTTGTCGGTGTGTGTGTGTGTGTGTGCTGTCGGTGTGTGTGTGTGTGTGTGTGTTGTCTGTGTGTGTGTGTTGTCGGTGTGTGTGTGTGTGTGTGTGTGTGTGTGTGTGTTGTCGGTGTGTGTGTGTGTGTGTGTTGTCGGTGTGTGTGTGTGTGTGTTGTCAGTGTGTGTCTGTGTGTTATCGGTGTGTGTGTGTGTGTGTGTGTGTTGTCGGTGTGTGTGTGTGTCTGTGTTGTCTGTGTGTGTGTGTGTGTGTTGTCGGTGTGTGTGTGTGTGTTGTCTGTGTGTGTGTGTTTTGTCAGTGTGTGTGTGTGTGTTGTCGGTGTGTGTATGTGTGTGTGTGTGTGTGTGTTGTCAGTGTGTGTATGTGTGTGTTGTCGGTGTGTGTGTGTGTGTGTGTTGTCGGTGTGTGTGTGTGTGTGTTGTCGGTGTGTGTGTGTGTGTTGTCGGTGTGTGTGTTTGTTTGTTGTCGGTGTGTGTGTGTGTGTGTGTGTTGTCGGTGTGTGTGTGTTGTCGGTGTGTGTGTGTGTTGTCGGTGTGTGTGTGTGTGTGTGTGTTGTCGGTGTGTGTGTGTGTGTGTGTTGTCAGTGTGTGTGTGTGTGTGTTGTCGGTGTGTGTGTGTTTATGTGTTGTCGGTGTGTGTGTGTGTGTTGTCGGTGTGTGTTAGTGTGTGTGTGTTGTCGGTGTGTGTGTGTTTTGTCGGTGTGTGTGTGTGTGTGTTGTCGGTGTGTGTGTGTGTGTGTTGTCGGTGTGTGTGTGTGTGTTGTGTGTGTGTGTGTTGTCGGTGTGTGTGTGTGTGTGTTGTCGGTGTGTGTGTGTTGTCGGTGTGTGTGTGTGTGTGTGTGTTGTCGGTGTGTGTGTGTGTGTGTGTTGTCGGTGTGTGTGTGTGTGTTGTCAGTGTGTTTGTGTGTGTGTGTGTGTGTTGTCGGTGTGTGTGTGTGTGTTGTGTGTGTGTGTGTTGTCCGAGTGTGTGTGTTGTCGGTGTGTCTGTGTTGTCGGTGTGTG
>NW_027675556.1:247500-250000 GCF_965601325.2 Salmo salar | reverse complement strand
GAGTGTTCTGTGTGTGTGTGTTGTCGGTGTGTGTGTGTGTTGTCGGTGTGTGTGTGTGTGTGTTGTCGGTGTGTGTGTGTGTGTGTTGTCAGTGTGTGTGTGTGTGTGTGTGTGTTATCGGTGTGTGTGTGTGTGTGTGTGTGTTGTCGGTGTGTGTGTGTGTGTGTTGTCGGTGTGTGTGTGTGTGTGTGTTGTCGGTGTGTGTGTGTTGTCGGTGTGTGTGTGTGTGTGTTGTCGGTGTGTGTGTGTGTGTGTGTGTGTGTTGTCGGTGTGTGTGTGTGTGTTGTCGGTGTGTGTGTGTGTTGTCGGTGTGTGTGTGTGTAGTCTGGGTGTGTGTGTGTGTGTGTGTGTGTGTGTGTGTGTGTGTGTTGTCGGTGTGTGTGTGTTGTTGGTGTGTGTGTGTGTGTGTGTGTTGTCGGTGTGTGTGTGTGTTGTCGGTGTGTGTGTGTTGTGTGTGTGTGTGTTGTCGGTGTGTGTGTGTGTTGTCGGTGTGTGTGTGTGTGTTGTCGGTGTGTGTGTGTGTGTTGTGTGTGTGTGTGTGTTGTCGGTGTGTGTGTGATGTCGGTGTGTGTGTGTGTGTGTGTGTGTGTTGTCGGTGTGTGTGTGTTGTCGGTGTGTGTGTGTGTGTTGTCGGTGTGTGTGTGTTGTCGGTGTGTGTGTGTGTGTGTGTGTTGTCGGTGTGTGTGTGTTGTCGGTGTGTGTGTGTGTGTTGTCGGTGTGTGTGTGTGTGTGTGTTGTCGGTGTGTGTGTGTGTTGTCAGTGTGTGTGTGTGTGTGTTGTCGGTGTGTGTGTGTGTGTGTGTTGTCGGTGTGTGTGTGTTGTCGGTGTGTGTGTGTGTGTTGTCGGTGTGTGTGTGTGTGTGTTGTCGGTGTGTGTGTGTGTGTGTTTCTGGTGTGTGTGTGTGTGTTGTCGGTGTGTGTGTGTTGTCGGTGTGTGTGTGTGTGTGTGTTGTCGATGTGTGTGTGTGTGTTGTCGGTGTGTGTGTGTGTGTGTGTGTTGTCCGAGTGTGTGTGTGTGTGTGTGTTGTCGGTGTGTGTGTGTGTTGTCAGTGTGTGTGTGTGTGTGTGTTGTCGGTGTGTGTGTGTGTGTGTGTTGTCGGTGTGTGTGTGTGTGTTGTCGGTGTGTTTGTGTGTGTGTGTTGTCGGTGTGTGTGTGTGTGTGTGTTGCTGGTGTTTGTTTGTGTGTGTGTTGTCGGTGTTTGTGTGTGTGTGTTGTCGGTGTGTGTCTGTGTGTGTGTGTGTGTGTGTGTGTTGTCGGTGTGTGTGTGTGTGTGTTGTCGGTGTGTGTGTGTGTGTTGTCGGTGTGTGTGTGTGTGTTGTCGGTGTGTGTGTGTGTGTGTTGTCGTTGTGTGTGTGTGTGTGTTGTCGGTGTGTGTGTTGTGTGTGTGTGTGTTGTCAGTGTGTGTGTGTGTTGTCGGTGTGTGTGTGTGTGTGTTGTCGCTGTGTGTGTGTGTGTGTGTTGTCAGTGTGTGTGTGTGTGTGTGTGTGTGTGTTGTCGGTGTGTGTGTGTGTTGTCGGTGTGTGTGTGTGTGTGTGTTGTCGGTGTGTGTGTGTGTGTGTGTGTGTTGTCGGTGTGTGTGTGTGTGTGTTGTCGGTGTGTGTGTGTGTGTTGTCGGTGTGTGTGTGTGTAGTCGGTGTGTGTGTGTGTGTGTGTGTTGTCGGTGTGTGTGTGTGTGTTGTCTGTGTGTGTGTGTGTGTGTGTGTTGTCGGTGTGTGTGTGTGTTGTCGGTGTGTGTGTGTGTGTTGTGTGTGTGTGTGTTGTCGGTGTGTGTGTGTGTGTGTTGTCAGTGTGTGTGTGTGTGTGTGTGTGTGTGTGTGTGTGTGTTGTCGCTGTGTGTGTGTGTGTGTGTGTGTGTGTGTGTTGTCGGTGTGTGTGTGTGTGTGTGTGTTGTCCGAGTGTGTGTGTGTGTGTGTGTTGTCGGTGTGTGTGTGTGTTGTCAGTGTGTGTGTGTGTGTGTTGTCGGTGTGTGTGTGTGTGTGTGTTGTCGGTGTGTGTGTGTTGTCGGTGTGTGTGTGTGTGTTGTCGGTGTGTGTGTGTGTGTGTTGTCGGTGTGTGTGTGTGTGTGTTTCTGGTGTGTGTGTGTGTGTTGTCGGTGTGTGTGTGTTGTCGGTGTGTGTGTGTGTGTGTGTTGTCGATGTGTGTGTGTGTGTTGTCGGTGTGTGTGTGTGTGTGTGTGTTGTCCGAGTGTGTGTGTGTGTGTGTGTGTTGTCGGTGTGTGTGTGTGTTGTCAGTGTGTGTGTGTGTGTGTGTTGTCGGTGTGTGTGTGTGTGTGTGTTGTCGGTGTGTGTGTGTGTGTTGTCGGTGTGTTTGTGTGTGTGTGTTGTCGGTGTGTGTGTGTGTGTGTGTGTTGCTGGTGTTTGTTTGTGTGTGTGTTGTCGGTGTTTGTGTGTGTGTGTTGTCGGTGTGTGTCTGTGTGTGTGTGTGTGTGTGTGTGTTGTCGGTGTGTGTGTGTGTGTGTTGTCGGTGTGTGTGTGTGTGTTGTCGGTGTGTGTGTGTGTGT
>NW_027675556.1:235000-237500 GCF_965601325.2 Salmo salar | reverse complement strand
GTGTGTGTTGTCGGTGTGTTGTGTGTGTGTGTTGTCGGTGTGTGTGTGTGTGTGTGTGCTGGTGTGTGTTGTGTGTGTGTGTTGTCTGTGTGTGTGTGTGTGTTGTCGGTGTGTGTGTGTGTGTGTGGTGTGTGTGTGTGTGTTGTCGGTGTGTGTGTGTGTGTGTTGTCGGTGTGTGTGTGTGTGTGTTGTCGGTGTGTGTGTGTGTGTGTTGTCGGTGTGTGTGTGTGTGTTGTCGTTGTGTTTGTGTGTGTGTAGTCGGTGTGTGTGTGTGTGTGTGTGTGTGTGTGTTGTCTGTGTGTGTGTGTGTTGTCGGTGTGTGTGGTGTGTGTTGTCGCTGTGTGTGTGTGTTGTGTTGTCGTGTGTGTGTGTGTGTGTGTGTGTGTTGTCGGTGTGTGTGTGTGTGTGTGTTGTCGGTGTGTGTGTGTGTGTGTGTTGTCGTGTGTGTGTGTGTGTTGTCGGTGTGTGTGTGTGTGTGTGTTGTCGGTGTGTGTGTGTGTTGTCGGTGTGTGTGTGTTGTGTGTGTGTGTGTGTGTTGTGTGTGTGTGTGTGTGTTGTCGGTGTGTGTGTGTGTGTTGTCGGTGTGTGTGTGTTGTCGGTGTGTTTGTGTGTGTGTGTTGTCGTTGTGTGTGTGTGTGTGTTGTCGGTGTGTGTGTGTGTGTTGTGTGTGTGTGTGTTGTCGGTGTGTGTGTGTGTTGTCGGTGTGTGTGTGAGTGTGTTGTCGGTGTGTGAGTGTGTGTGTGTTGTCAGTGTGTGTGTGTGTGTGTGTGTGTTGTCGGTGTGTGTGTGTGTGTGTGTGTGTGTTGTCGGTGTGTGTGTGTGTTGTCGGTGTGTGTGTGTGTGTGTGTTGTCGGTGTGTGTGTGTGTGTGTGTGTTGTCGGTTTGTGTATGTGTGTGTGTGTTGTCGGTGTGTGTGTGTGTGTGTTGTCGGTGTGTGTGTGTGTGTGTTGTGTGTGTGTGTGTTGTCAGTGTGTGTGTGTGTTTTTGGTGTGTTTGTGTGTGTGCGTTGTTGGTGTGTGTGTGTGTGTGTGTTGTCAGTGTGTGTGTGTGTGTGTTGCTGGTGTGTGTGTGTTGTCGGTGTGTGTGTGTGTGTTGTCGGTGTGTGTGTGTGTGTGTGTTGTCGTTGTGTGTGTGTGTGTGTGTTGTCGGTGTGTGTGTGTGTGTGTTGTGTGTGTGTGTGTTGTCAGTGTGTGTGTGTGTTTTTGGTGTGTTTGTGTGTGTGCGTTGTTGGTGTGTGTGTGTGTGTGTGTTGTCAGTGTGTGTGTGTGTGTGTGTGTGTGTTGCCGGTGTGTGTGTGTGTTGTCGGTGTGCGTGTGTGTGTTGTCGGTGTGTGTGTGTGTGTGTGTTGCCGGTTTGTGTGTGTGTGTGTTGTCGGTGTGTGTGTGTGTGTGTTGTCGGTGTGTGTGTGTGTGTGTTGTCGGTGTGTGTGTGTGTGTGTTGTCGGTGTGTGTGTGTGTGTTGTCGGTGTGTGTGTGTGTGTGTGTTGCCGGTGTGTGTGTGTGTTGTCGGTGTGTGTGTGTGTAGTCGGTGTGTGTGTGTGTGTGTGTGTGTGTGTGTGTGTTGTCGGTGTGTGTGTGTGTGTTGTCAGTGTGTGTGTGTGTGTGTGTTGTCGGTGTGTGTGTGTGTTGTCGGTGTGTGTGTGTTGTGTGTGTGTGTGTGTGTTGTGTGTGTGTGTGTGTGTTGTCGGTGTGTGTGTGTGTAGTCGGTGTGTGTGTGTGTGTGTGTGTGTGTGTGTGTGTTGTCAGTGTGTGTGTGTGTGTTGTCGGTGTGTGTGTGTGTGTGTGTTGTCGGTGTGTGTGTGTGTTGTCGGTGTGTGTGTGTTGTGTGTGTGTGTTGTCGGTGTGTGTGTGTGTGTTGTGTGTGTGTGTGTTGTCAGTGTGTGTGTGTGTGTGTGTTGTCGGTGTGTGTGTGTGTTGTCGGTGTGTGTGTGTGTGTGTGGTCGGTGTGTGTGTGTGTGTTGTCAGTGTGTGAGTGTGTGTTGTCGGTGTGTGTGTGTGTGTGTTGTGTGTGTGTGTGTTGTCGGTGTGTGTGTGTGTGTTGTGTGTGTGTGTGTGTGTGTTGTCGGTGTGTGTGTGTGTGTGTGCTGTCGGTGTGTGTGTGTGTGTGTGTGTTGTCTGTGTGTGTGTGTTGTCGGTGTGTGTGTGTGTGTGTGTGTGTGTGTGTGTTGTCGGTGTGTGTGTGTGTGTGTTGTCGGTGTGTGTGTGTGGTGTGTTGTCAGTGTGTGTCTGTGTGTTATCGGTGTGTGTGTGTGTGTGTGTGTGTTGTCGGTGTGTGTGTGTGTCTGTGTTGTCTGTGTGTGTGTGTGTGTGTTGTCGGTGTGTGTGTGTGTGTTGTCTGTGTGTGTGTGTTTTGTCAGTGTGTGTGTGTGTGTTGTCGGTGTGTGTATGTGTGTGTGTGTGTGTGTGTTGTCAGTGTGTGTATGTGTGTGTTGTCGGTGTGTGTGTGTGTGTGTGTTGTCGGTGTGTGTGTGTGTGTGTTGTCGGTGTGTGTGTGTGTGTTG
>NW_027675556.1:227500-230000 GCF_965601325.2 Salmo salar | reverse complement strand
GTGTGTGTTGTGTGTGTGTGGTGTGTGTGTCGGTCGGTGTGTGTGTGTGTGTGTGTTGTCGGTGTGTGTGTGTGTGTGTGTGTTGTCGGTGTGTGTGTGTGTTGTCAGTGTGTGTGTGTGTGTGTTGTCGGTGTGTGTGTGTGTGTGTGTTGTCGGTGTGTGTGTGTTGTCGGTGTGTGTGTGTGTGTTGTCGGTGTGTGTGTGTGTGTGTTGTCGGTGTGTGTGTGTGTGTGTTTCTGGTGTGTGTGTGTGTGTTGTCGGTGTGTGTGTGTGTGTCGGTGTGTGTGTGTGTGTGTGTGTTTGTCGAGTGTGTGTGTGTGTGTTGTCGGTGTGTGTGTGTGTGTGTGTGTCTGTGTCCGAGTGTGTGTGTGTGTGTGTGTGTTGTCGGTGTGTGTGTGTGTTGTCAGTGTGTGTGTGTGTGTGTGTTGTCGGTGTGTGTGTGTGTGTGTGTTGTCGGTGTGTGTGTGTGTTGTCGGTGTGTTTGTGTGTGTGTGTTGTCGGTGTGTGTGTGTGTGTGTGTGTGTGCTGGTGTTTGTTGTGTGTGTGTGTTGTCGGTGTTTGTGTGTGTGTGTGTCGGTGTGTGTCTGTGTAGTGTGGGTGTGTGTGTGTGTTGTCGTGTGTGTGTGTGTGTGTGTTGTCGGTGTGTGTGTGTGTGTTGTCGGTGTGTGTGTGTGTGTGTTGTCGGTGTGTGTGTGTGTGTGTTGTCGTTGTGTGTGTGTGTGTGTTGTCGGTGTGTGTGTGTGTGTGTTGTGTGTGTGTGTGTTGTCAGTGTGTGTGTGTGTTGTCGGTGTGTGTGTGTGTGTGTTGTCGCTGTGTGTGTGTGTGTGTCAGTGTGTGTGTGTGTGTGTGTGTGTGTGTGTTGTCGGTGTGTGTGTGTGTTGTCGGTGTGTGTGTGTGTGTGTGTGTGTCGGTGTGTGTGTGTGTGTGTGTGTGTGTGTTGTCGGTGTGTGTGTGTGTGTGTTGTCGGTGTGTGTGTGTGTGTTGTCGGTGTGTGTGTGTGTAGTCGGTGTGTGGTGGTGTGTGTGTGTGTTGTCGGTGTGTGTGTGTGTGTTGTCTGTGTGTGTGTGTGTGTGTGTTGTCGGTGTGTGTGTGTGTCGGTGTGTGTGTGTGTGTGTGTGTGTGTGTGTGTGTGTTGTCGGTGTGTGTGTGTGTGTGTTGTCGTGTGTGTGTGTGTGTGTGTGTGTGTGTGTGTGTGTGTTGTCGCTGTGTGTGTGTGTGTGTGTGTGTGTGTGTGTGTTGTCGGTGTGTGTGTGTGTGTGTGTGTTGTCCGAGTGTGTGTGTGTGTGTGTTGTCGGTGTGTGTGTGTGTTGTCAGTGTGTGTGTGTGTGTGTGTTGTCGGTGTGTGTGTGTGTGTGTGTTGTCGGTGTGTGTGTGTGTGTTGTCGGTGTGTTTGTGTGTGTGTGTTGTCGGTGTGTGTGTGTGTGTGTGTTGCTGGTGTTTGTTTGTGTGTGTGTTGTCGGTGTTTGTGTGTGTGTGTTGTCGGTGTGTGTGTGTGTGTGTGTTGCTGGTGTGTGTTTGTGTGTGTCGTTGTCGGTGTGTGTGTGTGTGTTGTCGGTGTGTGTGTGTGTGTTGTCGGTGTGTGTGTGTGTGTCGGTCGGTGTGTGTGTGTGTGTTGTCGTTGTGTGTGTGTGTGTGTTGTCGGTGTGTGTGTGTGTGTGTGTTGTCGGTGTGTCAGTGTGTGTGTGTGTTGTCGTTGTGTGTGTGTGTGTGTTGTCGGTGTGCGTGTGTGTGTGTGTGTGTGTTGTCGCTGTGTGTGTGTGTGTGTGTGTGTGTGTTGTCGGTGTGTGTGTGTGTGTGTGCGTTGTCCGAGTGTGTGTGTGTGTGTGTTGTCGGTGTGTGTGTGTGTGTGTGTGTGCTGTCGGTGTGTGTGTGTGTGTGTTGTCGGTGTGTGTGTGTGTGTGTGTTGTCGGTGTGTGTGTGTGTGTTGTCGGTGTGTTTGTGTGTGTGTGTTGTCGGTGTGTGTGTGTGTGTGTGTTGCTGGTGTTTGTTTGTGTGTGTGTTGTCGGTGTGTGTGTGTGTGTGTTGTCGGTGTGTGTGTGTGTGTGTTGTCGTTGTGTGTGTGTGTGTGTTGTCGGTGTGTGTGTGTGTGTGTGTTGTCGGTGTGTGTGTGTGTGTGTGTGTGTTGTCGGTGTGTGTGTGTGTGTGTTGTCGGTGTGTGTGTGTGTGTGTGTTGTCAGTGTGTGTGTTGTCAGTGTGTGTGTGTGTTGTCGGTGTGTGTGTGTGTGTGTTGTCGGTGTGTGTGTGTGTGTGTGTTGTCAGTGTGTGTGTGTGTGTGTGTGTGTGTTGTCGGTGTGTGTGTGTGTGTGTGTTGTCGGTGTGTGTGTGTGTGTGTGTTGCCGGTGTGTGTGTGTGTTGTCGGTGTGTGTGTGTGTGTGTGTGTTGTCGGTGTGTGTGTGTGTTGTCGGTGTGTGTGTGTTGTGTGTGTGTGTGTGTGTCGTGTGTGTGTGTGTGTGTTGTCGGTGTGTGTGTGTGTGTTGTCGGTGTGTGTGTGTGTGTTGTC
>NW_027675556.1:215000-220000 GCF_965601325.2 Salmo salar | reverse complement strand
TGTGTGTGTTGTGTGTGTGTGTGTTGTCGGTGTGTGTGTGTGTGTGTGTTGTCAGTGTGTGTGTGTGTGTGTGTGTGTGTGTGTGTGTGTGTGTTGTCGCTGTGTGTGTGTGTGTGTGTGTGTGTGTGTTGTCGGTGTGTGTGTGTGTGTTGTCCGAGTGTGTGTGTGTGTGTGTGTTGTCGGTGTGTGTGTGTGTTGTCAGTGTGTGTGTGTGTGTGTGTTGTCGGTGTGTGTGTGTGTGTGTGTTGTCGGTGTGTGTGTGTTTGTTGTCGGTGTGTTTGTGTGTGTGTGTTGTCGGTGTGTGTGTGTGTGTGTGTTGCTGGTGTTTGTTTGTGTGTGTGTTGTCGGTGTTTGTGTGTGTGTGTTGTCGGTGTGTGTGTGTGTGTGTGTGTGTGTGTGTTGTCGGTGTGTGTGTGTGTGTGTTGTCGGTGTGTGTGTGTGTGTTGTCGGTGTGTGTGTGTGTGTTGTCGGTGTGTGTGTGTGTGTGTGTTGTCGTTGTGTGTGTGTGTGTGTTGTCGGTGTGTGTGTGTGTGTTGTGTGTGTGTGTGTTGTCAGTGTGTGTGTGTGTTGTCGGTGTGTGTGTGTGTTGTCGCTGTGTGTGTGTGTGTGTGTTGTCAGTGTGTGTGTGTGTGTGTGTGTGTGTTGTCGGTGTGTGTGTGTGTGTGTGTTGTCGGTGTGTGTGTGTGTGTGTGTTGCCGGTGTGTGTGTGTGTTGTCGGTGTGTGTGTGTGTGTGTGTGTTGTCGGTGTGTGTGTGTGTTGTCGGTGTGTGTGTGTTGTGTGTGTGTGTGTGTGTGTGTTGTGTGTGTGTGTGTGTGTTGTCGGTGTGTGTGTGTGTGTTGTCGGTGTGTGTGTGTGTGTTGTCGGTGTGTTTGTGTGTGTGTGTTGTCGTTGTGTGTGTGTGTGTGTTGTCGGTGTGTGTGTGTGTGTTGTGTGTGTGTGTGTTGTCGGTGTGTGTGTGTGTGTGTTGTCGGTGTGTGAGTGTGTGTGTGTTGTCAGTGTGTGTGTGTGTGTGTGTGTGTGTTGTCGGTGTGTGTGTGTGTGTGTTGTCGGTGTGTGTGTGTGTTGTCGGTGTGTGTGTGTGTGTGTGTTGTCAGTGTGTGTGTGTGTTGTCGGTTTGTGTATGTGTGTGTGTGTTGTCGGTGTGTGTGTGTGTGTGTTGTCGGTGTGTGTGTGTGTGTGTGTGTGTGTGTGTGTGTGTGTGTTGTCGGTGTGTGTGTGTGTGTGTTGTCGGTGTGTGTGTGTGTGTTGTCGGTGTGTTTGTGTGTGTGTGTTGTCTTTGTGTGTGTGTGTGTGTTGTCGGTGTGTGTGTGTGTGTGTGTTGCCGGTGTGTGTGTGTGTGTGTTGTCGGTGTGTGTGTGTGTGTGTTGTCGGTGTGTGTGTGTGTGTGTTGTCGGTGTGTGTGTGTGTGTGTTGTCGGTGTGTGTGTGTGTGTTGTCGGTGTGTGTGTGTGTAGTCGGTGTGTGTGTGTGTGTGTGTGTGTGTGTGTTGTCGGTGTGTGTGTGTGTGTTGTCGGTGTGTGTGTGTGTGTTGTCGGTGTGTGTGTGTGTTGTCGGTGTGTGTGTGTTGTGTGTGTTTGTGTGTGTGTTGTCGGTGTGTGTGTGTGTAGTCGGTGTGTGTGTGTGTGTGTGTGTGTGTGTTGTCGGTGTGTGTGTGTGTGTTGTCTGTGTGTGTGTGTGTGTGTGTGTTGTCGGTGTGTGTGTGTGTTGTCGGTGTGTGTGTGTGTGTTGTGTGTGTGTGTGTTGTCGGTGTGTGTGTGTGTGTGTGTTGTCAGTGTGTGTGTGTGTGTGTGTGTGTGTGTGTGTGTGTGTTGTCGCTGTGTGTGTGTGTGTGTGTGTGTGTGTGTGTGTTGTCGGTGTGTGTGTGTGTGTTGTGTGTGTGTGTGTTGTCGGTGTGTGTGTGTGTGTGTGTTGTCAGTGTGTGTGTGTGTGTGTGTGTGTGTGTGTGTGTGTGTGTGTGTGTGTTGTCGCTGTGTGTGTGTGTGTGTGTGTGTGTGTGTTGTCGGTGTGTGTGTGTGTGTTGTCCGAGTGTGTGTGTGTGTGTGTGTTGTCGGTGTGTGTGTGTGTTGTCAGTGTGTGTGTGTGTGTGTGTTGTCGGTGTGTGTGTGTGTGTGTGTTGTCGGTGTGTGTGTGTGTGTTGTCGGTGTGTTTGTGTGTGTGTGTTGTCGGTGTGTGTGTGTGTGTGTGTTGCTGGTGTTTGTTTGTGTGTGTGTTGTCGGTGTTTGTGTGTGTGTGTTGTCGGTGTGTGTGTGTGTGTGTGTGTGTGTGTGTGTGTGTGTTGTCGGTGTGTGTGTGTGTGTGTTGTCGGTGTGTGTGTGTGTGTTGTCGGTGTGTGTGTGTGTGTTGTCGGTGTGTGTGTGTGTGTGTGTTGTCGTTGTGTGTGTGTGTGTGTTGTCGGTGTGTGTGTGTGTGTTGTGTGTGTGTGTGTTGTCAGTGTGTGTGTGTGTTGTCGGTGTGTGTGTGTGTTGTCGCTGTGTGTGTGTGTGTGTGTTGTCAGTGTGTGTGTGTGTGTGTGTGTGTGTTGTCGGTGTGTGTGTGTGTGTGTGTTGTCGGTGTGTGTGTGTGTGTGTGTTGCCGGTGTGTGTGTGTGTTGTCGGTGTGTGTGTGTGTGTGTGTGTGTTGTCGGTGTGTGTGTGTGTTGTCGGTGTGTGTGTGTTGTGTGTGTGTGTGTGTGTGTTGTGTGTGTGTGTGTGTGTTGTCGGTGTGTGTGTGTGTGTTGTCGGTGTGTGTGTGTGTGTTGTCGGTGTGTTTGTGTGTGTGTGTTGTCGTTGTGTGTGTGTGTGTGTTGTCGGTGTGTGTGTGTGTGTTGTGTGTGTGTGTGTTGTCGGTGTGTGTGTGTGTGTGTTGTCGGTGTGTGAGTGTGTGTGTGTTGTCAGTGTGTGTGTGTGTGTGTGTGTGTGTTGTCGGTGTGTGTGTGTGTGTGTTGTCGGTGTGTGTGTGTGTTGTCGGTGTGTGTGTGTGTGTGTGTTGTCAGTGTGTGTGTGTGTTGTCGGTTTGTGTATGTGTGTGTGTGTTGTCGGTGTGTGTGTGTGTTGTCGGTGTGTGTGTGTGTGTGTGTGTGTGTGTGTGTGTGTTGTCGGTGTGTGTGTGTGTGTGTTGTCGGTGTGTGTGTGTGTGTTGTCGGTGTGTTTGTGTGTGTGTGTTGTCGTTGTGTGTGTGTGTGTGTTGTCGGTGTGTGTGTGTGTGTTGTGTGTGTGTGTGTTGTCAGTGTGTGTGTGTGTTGTCGGTGTGTGTGTGTGTGTGTGTTGTCGGTGTGTGTGTGTGTTGTCAGTGTGTGTGTGTGTGTGTGTGTGTGTGTGTTGTCGGTGTTTGTGTGTGTGTGTGTTGTCGGTGTGTGTGTGTGTGTGTGTTGCCGGTGTGTGTGTGTGTGTTGTCGGTGTGCGTGTGTGTGTTGTCGGTGTGTGTGTGTGTGTTGCCGGTGTGTGTGTGTGTGTTGTCGGTGTGTGTGTGTGTTGTCGGTGTGTGTGTGTGTGTGTTGTCGGTGTGTGTGTGTGTGTGTTGTCGGTGTGTGTGTGTGTGTTGTCGGTGTGTGTGTGTGTGTTGCCGGTGTGTGTGTGTGTGTGTTGTCGGTGTGTGTGTGTGTGTGTTGTCGGTGTGTGTGTGTGTGTGTGTTGTCGGTGTGTGTGTGTGTGTGTTGTCGGTGTGTGTGTGTGTGTTGTCGGTGTGTGTGTGTGTAGTCGGTGTGTGTGTGTGTGTGTGTGTTGTCGGTGTGTGTGTGTGTTGTCGGTGTGTGTGTGTTGTGTGTGTGTGTGTGTGTTGTGTGTGTGTGTGTGTGTGTTGTCGGTGTGTGTGTGTTGTCGGTGTGTGTGTGTGTGTTGTCGGTGTGTTTGTGTGTGTGTGTTGTCGTTGTGTGTGTGTGTGTGTTGTCGGTGTGTGTGTGTGTGTTGTGTGTGTGTGTTGTCGGTGTGTGTGTGTGTGTGTTGTCGGTGTGTGAGTGTGTGTGTGTTGTCAGTGTGTGTGTGTGTGTGTGTGTGTGTTGTCGGTGTGTGTGTGTGTGTGTGTGGTCGGTGTGTGTGTGTGTTGTCGGTGTGTGTGTGTGTGTGTGTTGTCAGTGTGTGTGTGTGTGTGTGTTGTCGGTTTGTGTATGTGTGTGTGTGTTGTCGGGTGTGTGTGTGTGTGTGTTGTCGGTGTGTGTGTGTGTGTGTGTGTGTGTGTGTGTGTGTTGTCGGTGTGTGTGTGTGTGTGTTGTCGGTGTGTGTGTGTGTGTTGTCGGTGTGTTTGTGTGTGTGTGTTGTCGTTGTGTGTGTGTGTGTGTTGTCGGTGTGTGTGTGTGTGTTGTGGTGTGTGTGTGTTGTCAGTGTGTGTGTGTGTGTTGTCGGTGTGTGTGTGTGTGTGTGTTGTCGGTGTGTGTGTGTGTGTTGTCAGTGTGTGTGTGTGTGTGTGTGTGTGTGTGTTGTCGGTGTTTGTGTGTGTGTGTGTTGTCGGTGTGTGTGTGTGTGTGTGTTGCCGGTGTGTGTGTGTGTGTTGTCGGTGTGCGTGTGTGTGTTGTCGGTGTGTGTGTGTGTGTTGCCGGTGTGTGTGTGTGTGTTGTCGGTGTGTGTGTGTGTTGTCGGTGTGTGTGTGTGTGTGTTGTCGGTGTGTGTGTGTGTGTGTTGTCGGTGTGTGTGTGTGTGTGTTGTCGGTGTGTGTGTGTGTGGTGCCGGTGTGTGTGTGTGTGTGTTGTCGGTGTGTGTGTGTGTGTGTTGTCGGTGTGTGTGTGTGTGTGTTGTCGGTGTGTGTGTGTGTGTTGTCGGTGTGTGTGTGTGTGTCGTGTGTGTGTGTGTGTGTGTGTGTGTGTGTGTGTGTTGTCGGTGTGTGTGTGTGTGTTGTCGGTGTGTGTGTGTGTGTGTGTGTGTGTGTCGGTGTGTGTGTGTGTTGTCGGTGTGTGTGTGTTGTGTGTGTGTGTGTGTGTGTTGTGTGTGTGTGTGTGTGTTGTCGGTGTGTGTGTGTGTGTGTTGTCGGTGTGTGTGTGTGTGTTGTCGGTGTGTTTGTGTGTGTGTGTTGTCGTTGTGTGTGTGTGTGTG
>NW_027675556.1:172500-182500 GCF_965601325.2 Salmo salar | reverse complement strand
GTTGTCAGTGTGTGTGTGTGTGTGTGTGTGTTATCGGTGTGTGTGTGTGTGTGTGTGTGTTGTCGGTGTGTGTGTGTGTGTGTTGTCGGTGTGTGTGTGTGTGTGTGTTGTCGGTGTGTGTGTGTGTGTGTGTTGTCGGTGTGTGTGTGTGTGTGTTGTCGGTGTGTGTGTGTGTGTGTGTGTTGTCGGTGTGTGTGTGTGTGTTGTCGGTGTGTGTGTGTGTTGTCGGTGTGTGTGTGTGTGTCTGGGTGTGTGTGTGTGTGTGTGTGTGTGTGTGTGTGTGTGTGTGTGGTTGTCGGTGTGTGTGTGTTGTTGGTGTGTGTGTGTGTGTGTGTGTTGTCGGTGTGTGTGTGTGTTGTCGGTGTGTGTGTGTTGTGTGTGTGTGTTGTCGGTGTGTGTGTGTGTTGTCGGTGTGTGTGTGTGTGTTGTCGGTGTGTGTGTGTGTGTTGTGTGTGTGTGTGTTGTCGGTGTGTGTGTGTTGTCGTTGTGTGTGTGTGTGTGTGTGTGTGTTGTCGGTGTGTGTGTGTTGTCGGTGTGTGTGTGTGTGTTGTCGGTGTGTGTGTGTTGTCGGTGTGTGTGTGTGTGTGTGTGTGTATTGTCGGTGTGTGTGTGTTGTCGGTGTGTGTGTGTGTGTTGTCGGTGTGTGTGTGTGTGTGTTGTCGGTGTGTGTGTGTGTTGTCAGTGTGTGTGTGTGTGTGTTGTCGGTGTGTGTGTGTGTGTGTGTGTTGTCGGTGTGTGTGTGTGTGTCGGTGTGTGTGTGTGTGTTGTCGGTGTGTGTGTGTGTGTGTTGTCGGTGTGTGTGTGTGTGTGTTTCTGGTGTGTGTGTGTGTGTGTCGGTGTGTGTGTGTGTGTTGTCGGTGTGTGTGTGTGTGTGTGTTGTCGGTGTGTGTGTGTGTGTGTTGTCGGTGTGTGTGTGTGTTGTCGGTGTGTGTGTGTTTGTGTGTGTGTTGTCGGTGTGTTGTGTGTGTGTGTTGTCGGTGTGTGTGTGTGTGTTGTCGGTGTGTGTGTGTGTGTTGTGTGTGTGTGTGTGTGTTGTCGGTGTGTGTGTGTGTGTTGTCGGTGTGTGTGTGTGTGTGTGTTGTCGTGTGTGTGTGTGTGTGTTGTCGGTGTGTGTGTGTGTGTGTTGTCGGTGTGTGTGTGTGTGTGTTGTCGGTGTGTGTGTGTGTCTGTGTGTTGTCGGTGTGTGTGTGTGTGTTGTCGGTGTGTGTGTGTGTGTGTTGTCGGTGTGTGTGTGTGTGCTGGTGTGTGTGTGTGTGTGTGTGTGTTGTCGGTGTGTGTGTGCGTGTTGTCGGTGTGTGTTGTGTGTGTTGTCGGTGTGTGTGTGTGTGTGTTGTCGTTGTGTGTGTGTGTGTGTTGTCGGTGTGTGTGTGTGTGTTGTCGTGTGTGTGTGTGTGTGTTGTCGGTGTGTGTGTGTGTGTGTGCTGTCGTGTGTGTGTGTGTGTGTGTTGTCGGTGTGTGTGTGTGTGTTGTGGTGTGTGTGTGTGTGTTGTCGGTGTGTGTGTGTGTGTGTGCTGTCGGTGTGTGTGTGTGTGTGTGTGTGTTGTCGGTGTGTGTGTGTGTGTGTGTTGTCGGTGTGTGTGTGTGTGTGTGTTGTCGGTGTGTGTGTGTGTGTGTGTGTTGTCAGTGTGTGTCTGTGTGTTGTCTGTGTGTGTGTGTGTGTGTGTGTTGTCGGTGTGTGTGTGTGTCGTGTGTTGTCGGTGTGTGTGTGTGTGTGTTGTCGGTGTGTGTGTGTGTGTTGTCTGTGTGTGTGTGTGTGTGTTGTCGTGTGTGTGTGTGTGTGTTGTCGGTGTGTGTGTGTGTGTTGTGTGTGTGTGTGTGTGTGTGTGTGTTGTCGGTGTGTGTGTGTGTGTGTGTGCTGTCGGTGTGTGTGTGTGTGTGTGTGTGTGTTGTCGGTGTGTGTGTGTGTGTGTGTGTTGTCAGTGTGTGTCTGTGTGTTGTCTGTGTGTGTGTGTGTGTGTGTTGTCGGTGTGTGTGTGTGTCTGTGTTGTCGTGTGTGTGTGTGTGTGTGTTGTCGGTGTGTGTGTGTGTGTTGTCTGTGTTGTGTGTGTGTTGTCAGTGTGTGTGTGTGTGTGTTGTCGGTGTGTGTGTGTGTGTGTGTTGTCGGTGTGTGTGTGTGTGTGTGTGTGTGTGTGTGTGTGTTGTCGTGTGTGTGTGTGTGTGTGTGTGTCGGTGTCTGTGTGTGTGTGTGTTGTCGTTGTGTGTGTGTGTGTGTTGTCGGTGTGTGTGTGTGTGTTCTGTGTGTGTGTGTTGTCGGTGTGTGTGTGTGTTGTCGGTGTGTGTGTGTGTGTGTTGTCGTGTGTGTGTGTGTGTTGTCGTGTGTGTGTGTGTGTGTGTGTGTTGTCGGTGTGTGTGTGTGTGTGTGTGTGTTGTCGGTGTGTGTGTGTGTGTGTTGTCGGTGTGTGTGTGTGTGTGTTGTCGGTGTGTGTGTGTGTGTGTGTTGTCGGTGTGTGTGTGTGTGTGTTGTCGGTGTGTGTGTGTGTGTGTGTGTTGTCGGTGTGTGTGTGTGTTGTCGGTGTGTGTGTGTGTGTTGTCGGTGTGTGTGTGTGTCGTTGTGTGTGTGTGTGTGGTGTGTGTGTGTTGTGTGTGTGTGTGTGTGTGTGTTGTCGGTGTGTGTGTGTGTGTTGTCGGTGTGTGTGTGTGTGTGTTGTCGGTGTGTGTGTGTGTTGTCGGTGTGTGTGTGTGTGTGTGTGTGTTGTCGGTGTGTGTGTGTGTGTTGTCGGTGTGTGTGTGTGTGTTGTCGGTGTGTGTGTGTGTTGTGTGTGTGTGTGTTGTCGGTGTGTGTGTGTTGTCGGTGTGTGTGTGTGTGTGTGTGGTGTGGTGTGTGTGTGTTGTCGGTGTGTGTGTGTGTGTTGTCGGTGTGTGTGTGTGTGTGTGTGTGTCGGTGTGTGTGTGTTGTCGGTGTGTGTGT
The DNA here is from genome assembly GCF_965601325.2 of Salmo salar. Lineage (NCBI taxonomy): Eukaryota > Metazoa > Chordata > Actinopteri > Salmoniformes > Salmonidae > Salmo > Salmo salar. Next base: position 179,592 of record NW_027675556.1, on the reverse strand, counting down.
GTGTTGTCGGTGTGTGTGTGTGTGTGTTGTCGGTGTGTGTGTGTGTGTGTTGTCGGTGTGTGTGTGTGTGTTGTCTGTGTGTGTGTGTGTTGTCAGTGTGTGTGTGTGTGTGTTGTCGGTGTGTGTGTGTGTGTTGTCGGTGTGTGTGTGTGTGTGTGTGTGTGTGTGTGTGTGTGTTGTGTTGTCGGTGTGTGGTGTGTGTGTGTTGTCGGTGTCTTTGTGTGTGTGTGTTGTCTTGTGTGTGTGTGTGTGTTGTCGGTGTGTGTGTGTGTGTTGTCGGTGTGTGTGTGTGTGTGTGTTGTCGGTGTGTGTGTGTGTTGTCGGTGTGTGTGTGTGTGTGTTGTCGATGTCGTGTGTGTGTGTGTGTGTGTGTGTGTCGTGTGTGTGTGTGGGTGATCGGTGTGTGTATGTGTGTGTGTGTGTTGTCGGTGTGTGTGTGTGTGTGTTGTCGGTGTGTGTGTGTGTGTTGTCGGTGTGTGTGTGTGTGTGTGTTGTCGGTGTGTGTGTGTGTGTGTGTTGTCGGTGTGTGTGTGTGTGTCGGTGTGTGTGTCGGTGTGTTGTGGGTGTGTTGTCGGTGTGTGTGTGTGTGTGTTGTCGGTGTGTGCGTGTGTAGTCTGGGTGTCGTGTGTGTGTGTGTGTGTGTGTGTGTGTGTGTTGTCGGTGTGTGTGTGTTGTCGGTGTGTGTGTGTGTGTGTGTCGTTGTCGGTGTGTGTGTGTGTTGTCGGTGTGTGTGTGTTGTGTGTGTGTGTCGGTCGTGTGTGTGTGTGTGTTGTCGGTGTGTGTGTGTGTCGTTGTCGGTGTGTGTGTGTCGGTGTGTGTGTGTGTGTGTGTTGTCGGTGTGTGTGTGTTGTCGGTGTGTGTGTGTGTGTCGTGTGTGTGTTGTCGGTGTGTGTGTCGTTGTCGGTGTGTGTGTGTGTGTTGTCGGTGTGTGTGTGTGTTGTCGGTGTGTGTGTGTGTGTGTGTGTGTCAGGTGTGTCGTGTGTGTGTGATGTTGTCGGTGTGTGTGTGTGTGTTGTCGGTGTGTGTGTGTGTGTTGTCGGTGTTGTGTGTGTGTGTGTCTGTCGTGTGTGTGTGTGTGTTGTCGGTGTGTGTGTGTGTGTGTGTGTTGTCGGTGTGTGTGTGTTGTCGGTGTGTGTGTGTGTGTTGTCGGTGTGTGTGTGTGTGTGTTGTCGGTGTGTGTGTGTGTGTGTTGCTGGTGTTTGTGTGTGTGTGTGTTGTCGTGTGTGTGTGTGTGTGTGTGTCGGTGTCGGTGTGTGCGTGTGTGTGTTGTCGGTGTGTGTGTGTGTGTTGTGTGTCGGTGTGTGTGTGTGGTGTCGTGTGTGTGTGTCGGTGTGTGTGTGTGTTGTCGGTGTGTGTGTGTGTGTGTGTGTGTGTTGTCGGTGTGTGTGTGTGTGTGTTGTCGGTGTGTGTGTGTGTGTGTGTCGGTGTGTGTGTGTGTGTGTGTTGTCGGTGTGTATGTGTGTGTGTTGTCGGTGTGTGTGTGTGTGTGTTGTGTCCGGTGTGTGTGTGTGTTTATGTGTTGTCGGTGTGTGTGTGTGTGTGTTGTCGGTGTGTGTGTGTGTTGTCGGTGTGTCGTGTGTGTGTTGTGTGTGTGTGTGTTGTCGGTGTGTGTGTGTGTGTGTGTCGGTCGTGTGTGTGTGTGTGTTGTCGGTGTGTGTGTGTTGTGTGCTGTGTGTGTTGTCGGTGTGTGTGTGTGTGTTGTCGGTGTGTGTGTGCGTGTGTTGTCGGTGTGTGTGTGTGTGTGTTGTCGGTGTGTGTGTGTGTGTGTTGTCGGTGTGTGTGTGTGTGTGTTGTCGTGTGTGTGTGTGTGTGTTGTCGGTGTGTGTGTGTGTTTGTGTTGTCGGTGTGTGTGTGTGTGTGCTGTCGTGTGTGTGTGTGTTGTCGTGTGTGTCGTGTTGTGTGTGTGTGTGTTGTCGGTGTGTGTGTGTGTGTTGTCGGTCGTGTGTGTGTGTGTGTGCTGTCGGTGTGTGTGTGTTGTGTGTGTGTGTTGTCGGTGTGTGTGTGTGTGTGTCGGTGTCGTGTGTGTGTGTGTGTGTGTGTTGTCGGTGTGTGTGTGTGTGTGTGTGTCGTCAGTGTGTGTGTGTGTGTTATGTGTGTGTCGGTGTGTGTGTGTGTGTGTGTCGGTGTGTGTGTGTGTCTGTGTTGTCGGTGTGTGTGTGTGTGTGTTGTCGGTGTGTGTGTGTGTGTTGTCTGTCGTGTGTGTGTGTGTGTGTGTCAGTGTGTGTCGTGTGTGTGTGTGTGTGTGTTGTCGGTGTGTGTGTGTGTGTGTTGTCGGTGTGTGTGTGTGTGTGTGTGTCGGTGTGTGTGTGTGTGTGTTGTCGGTGTGTGTGTGTGTGTGTTGTCGGTGTGTGTGTGTGTGTTGTCGGTGTGTGTGTGTGTGTTGTCGGTGTGTTTGTGTGTGTGTGTGGTCGGTGTGTGTGTGTGTGTGTTGTCGGTGTGTGTGTGTGTGTTGTGTGTGTGTGTGTTGTCAGTGTGTGTGTGTGTGTGTTGTCGGTGTGTGGTGTGTGTGTGTTTGTCGTGTGTGTGTGTGTGTGTGTTGTCGGTGTGTGTGTGTGTGTGTCGGTGTGTGTGTCGGTGTGTTGTGTGTGTGTGTGTTGTCGGTGTGTGTGTGTGTGTGTGTGGCCGGGTGTGTGTGTGTGTGTTGTCGGTGTGCGTGTGTTGTGTGTGTCGTGTGATGTCGGTGTGTGTGTGTGTTGCCGGTGTGTGTGTGTGTGTGTGTGTGTGTGTTGTCGGTGTGTGTGTGTGTGTGTGTGTTGTCGTGTGTGTGTGTGTGTGTGTTTGTGTTGTCGGTGTGTGTGTGTGTGTGTGTGTGTCGGTGTGTGTGTGTGTGTTGTCGGTTTGTGTGTGTGTTGTCGGTGCGTGTGTGTGTGTGTTGTCGGTGTGTGTGTGTGTGTGTTGTCGGTGTGTGTGTGTGTTGTCGGTGTGTGTGTGTGTGTTGTGTTGTCGGTGTGTGTGTGTGTGTGTGTGTGTGTGTGCGTGTGTGTGTTGTCGGTTGTGTGTGTGTTGTCGGTGTGTGTGTGTGTGTTTGTCGGTGTGTGTGTGTGTGTGTTGTCGGTGTGTGTGTGTGTTGTCGGTGTGTGTGTGTGTGTGTGTGTGTGTTGTCGGTGTGTGTGTGTGTTGTCGGTGTGTGTGTGTGTGTTGTCGGTGTGTGTGTGTGTGTTGTCGGTGTGTGTGTGTGTGTGTGTGTCAGTGTTGTCGTGTGTGTGTGTGTTGTCGGTGTGTGTGTGTGTGTTGCCGGTGCGTGTGTGTGTGTGTGTTGTCGGTGTGTGTGTGTGTTGTCAGTGTGTGTGTGTGTGTGTTGTCGGTGTGTGTGTGTGTGTGTGTGGTCGGTGTCGTGTGTGTGTGTGTTGTCGGTGTGTGTGTGTGTGTGTTGTCGGTGTGTGTGTGTGTGTGTGTGTTGTCGGTGTGTGTGTGTGTGTGTGTCTGGTGTGTTTGTGTGTGTGTGTGGTCGTGTGTGTGTGTGTGTGTTGTCGGTGTGTGTGTGTTGTGTGTGTGTGTGTTGTCGGTGTGTGTGTGTGTGTGTTGTCGGTGTGTGTGTGTGTGTGTTGTCGGTGTGTGTGTGTGTGTTGTCGGTGTGTGTGTGTGTGTGTGTGTGTTGTCGGTGTGTGTGTGTGTGTGTTGTCGGTGTGTGCGTGTTGTGTGTGTGTGTGTGTTGTCGGTGTGTTGTTTGTTGTCGGGTGTGTGTGTGTGTGTGTTTGTGTGTTGTCGGTGTGTGTGTGTGTGTGTCGTGTTGTCGGTGTGTGTGTGTGTGTGTAGTTTGTGTTGTCGGTGTGTGTGTGTGTGTCGTGTGTTGTGTGTGTGTGTGTTGTCGGTGTGTGTGTGTGTCTGTCGTTGTCGGTGTGTGTGTGTGTGTTGTCGGTGTGTGTGTGTGTGTGTGTGTTGTCGGTGTGTGTGTGTGTTGTCGGTGTGTGTGTGTGTGTGTTGTGTGTGTGTTGTCGTGTGTGTGTGTGCGTGTGTTGTCGGTGTGTGTGTGGGTGTGTTGTCGGTGTGTGTGTGTGTGTGTGTGTGTTGTCGGTGTGTGTGTGTTGTCGTGGTGTGTGTGTGTTGTCGGTGTGTGTGTGTGTTGTCGGTGTGTGTGTCGTGTGTGTGTGTGGTGTGTGTGTGGTGTGTGTTGTCGGTGTGTGTGTGTGTGTGTGTCGTTGTTGTGTTTTCGGTGTGTGTGTGTGTTGTCGGTGTGTGTGTGTGTGTGTGTGTCGGTCGGTGTGGTGTGTGTGTGTTGTCGGTGTGTGTGTGTGTGTGTCGGTCGTGTGTGTGTGTGTGTGTGTGTTGTCGGTGTGTTTGTGTGTGTGTGTTGTCGGTGTGTGTGTGTGTGTTGTCGGTGTGCGTGTGTGTGTTGTGTGTGTGTGTGTTTCGTGTGTGTGTGTGTGTTGTCGGTGTGTGTGTGTGTGTGTGTGTTGTCGGTGTGTGTGTGTGTGTGTTGTCAGGTGTGTGTGTGTGTGTGTATGTTGTCGGTGTGTGTGTGTGTGTGTTGTCGGTGTGTGTGTGTGTCTGTGTTGTCGGTGGTGTGTGTGTGTGTGTATCGGTGTCGGTGTGTGTGTGTGTTGTCGGTGTGTGTGTGTGTGTGCTGGTGTGTTGTCGGTGTGTGTGTGTTGTCGGTGTGTGTCGTGTGTGTGTTGTCGGTGTGTGTCGTGTGTGTGTTGTCGGTGTGTGTGTGTTGTCGGTGTGTGTGTGTGTGTGTGTTGTCGGTGTGTGTGTGTGTGCTGGTGTTGTGTGTGTGTGTGTTGTCGGTGTGTGTGTGTGTGTTGTGTCGGTGTGTGTGTGTCGTGTTGTGTGTGTGTGTGTGTTGTCGGTGTGTGTGTGTGTGTTGTCGGTGTGTGTGTGTGTGTGTGTGCGTGTGTGTGTGTGTTGTCGGTGTGTGTGTGTGTGTGTTGTCGGTGTGTGTGTGTGTGTTGTCGGTGTGTGTGTGTGTGTGTTGTCGGTGTGATGTGTGTGTGTGTCAGGTGTGTGTGTGTGTGTGTCGGTGTGTGTGTTTGTGTTGTCGGTGTGTGTGTGGTGTGTGTGCTGTCGGTGTGTGTGTGTGTGTGCGTGTGTGTTGTCGGTGTGTGTGTGTGTGTGTGTGTTGTCGGTGTGTGTGTGTGTGTTGGCTGTGTGTGTGTGTGTGTGTGTTGTCGGTGTGTGTGTGTGTGTGTGTTGTCGGTGTGTGTGTGTGTGTGTGTGTGTCGGTCGGTGTGTGTGTGTGTTGTCGGTGTGTGTGTGTGTGTTGTCAGTGTGTGTGTGTGTGTGTTGTCGGTGTGTGTGTGTGTGTGTTGTCGGTGTGTGTGTGTGTGTGTGTGTGGTGTGTGTGTGTGTTGTCGGTGTGTGTGTGTGTGTGTGTTGTCGGTGTCTTTGTGTGTGTGTGTTGTCATGGTGTGTGTGTGTGTGGTTGTCGGTGTGTGTGTGTGTGTGTGTGTGTGTGTGTGTTGTCGGTGTGTGTGTGTGTGTTGTCGGTGTGTGTGTGTGTATGTTTGTCGGTGTGTGTGTGTGTGTTGTCAGTGTGTGTGTGTGTGTGTGTGTGTTATCGGTGTGTGTGTGTGTGTGTGTGTGTTGTCGGTGTGTGTGTGTGTGTGTTGCTCGGTGTGTGTGTGTGTGTGTGTTGTCGGTGTGTGTGTGTGTGTGTCGGTGTGTCGTGTGTGTGTGTGTGTGTGTTGTCGGTGTGGTGGTGTGTGTGTGTGTGTTGTCGGTGTGTGTGTGTGTGTGTGTCGTTGTGTGTGTGTGTGTTGTCGGTTTGTGTGTGTGTTGTCGGTGCGTGTGTGTGTGTGTTGTCGGTGTGTGTGTGTGTGTGTGTTGTCGGTGTGTGTGTGTGTTGTCGGTGTGTGTGTGTGTGTGTGTGTTGTCGGTGTGTGTGTGTGTGTGTTGTCGTGTGTGTGTGTGTGTTGTCGGTGTGTGTGTGTGTGTGTGTGTTGTCGGTGTGTTGTGTGTGTGTGTGTGGTCGTGTGTGTGTGTGTGTTGTCGGTGTGTGTGTGTGTGTTGTCGGTGTGTGTGTGTGTGTGTGTGTGTGTGTGTGTGTGTGCGGTGTGTGTGTGTTGTCGGTGTGTTTGTGTGTGTGTGTGTGGTCGTGTCGTGTGTGTGTGTTGTCGGTGTGTGTGTGTGTGTTGTCGGTGTGTCGTGTGTGTGTGTGTGTTGTCGGTGTGTGTGTGTTGTCGGTGTGTGTGTGTGTGTTGTCGGTGTGTGTGTGTGTGTGGTTGTCGGTGTGTGTGTGTGTGTGGTTGTCGGTGTGTGTGTGTGTGTTGTCTGTGTGTGTGTGTGTTGTCAGTGTGTGTGTGTGTGTGTTGTCGGTGTGTGTGTGTGTTGTCGGTGTGTGTGTGTGTGTGTGTGGTGTGTGTGTGTGTGTGTGTTGTCGGTGTGTGTGTGTGTGTGTTGTCGGTGTCTTTGTGGTGTGTGTTGTCATTGTGTGTGTGTGTGTGTTGTCGGTGTGTGTGTGTGTGTTCTGTGTGTGTGTGTTGTCGGTGTGTGTGTGTGTTGTCGGTGTGTGTGTGTGTGTGTTGTCGATGTGTGTGTGTGTGTTGTCTGTGTGTGTGTGTGTGTGTGTGTGTGTATCGGTGTGTGTATGTGTGTGTGTGTGTTGTCGGTGTGTGTGTGTGTGTGTTGTCGGTGTGTGTGTGTGTGTTGTCGGTGTGTGTGTGTGTGTGTGTTGTCGGTGTGTGTGTGTGTGTGTTGTCGGTGTGTGTGTGTGTGTGTGTGTTGTCGGTGTGTGTGTGTGTGTTGTCGGTGTGTGTGTGTGTTGTCGGTGTGTGTGTGTGTAGTCTGGTGTGTGTGTGTGTGTGTGTGTGGTGTGTGTGTGTGTGTGTGTTGTCGGTGTGTGTGTGTTGTTGTGTGTGTGTGTGTGTGTGTGTTGTCGGTGTGTGTGTGTGTGTGTGCGGTGTGTGTGTGGTGTGTGTGTGTGTGTTGTCGGTGTGTGTGTGTGTGTGTTGTCGTGTGTGTGTGTGTGTGTGTGTTGTCGGTGTGTGTGTGTGTCGTGTGTGTGTGTGTCGTGTGTGTGTGTGTTGTCGGTGTGTGTGTGTGTGTGCGTGGGTGTGTGTGTGTGTGTGTTGTCGGTGTGTGTGTGTGTGTCGTGTGTGTGTGTGTTGTCGGTGTGTGTGTGTGTGTTGTCGGTGTGTGTGTGTGTGTCGGTGT
>NW_027675556.1:152500-157500 GCF_965601325.2 Salmo salar | reverse complement strand
GTCAGTGTGTGTCTGTGTGTTATCTGTGTGTGTGTGTGTGTGTGTTGTCGGTGTGTGTGTGTGTCTGTGTTGTCGGTGTGTGTGTGTGTGTGTTGTCGGTGTGTGTGTGTGTGTTGTCTGTGTGTGTGTGTGTGTGTTGTCAGTGTGTGTGTGTGTGTGTTGTCGGTGTGTGTGTGTGTGTGTGTGTTGTCGGTGTGTGTGTGTGTGTGTGTGTGTGTGTGTTGTCGGTGTGTGTGTGTGTGTTGTCGGTGTGTGTGTGTGTGTTGTCGGTGTGTGTGTGTGTGTTGTCGGTGTGTTTGTGTGTGTGTGTTGTCGTTGTGTGTGTGTGTGTGTTGTCGGTGTGTGTGTGTGTGTTGTGTGTGTGTGTGTTGTCAGTGTGTGTGTGTGTTGTCGGTGTGTGTGTGTGTGTGTTGTCGGTGTGTGTGTGTGTGTGTGTTGTCAGTGTGTGTGTGTGTGTGTGTGTTGTCGGTGTGTGTGTGTGTGTGTGTTGTCGGTGTGTGTGTGTGTGTGTGTTGCCGGGGTGTGTGTGTGTTGTCGGTGTGCGTGTGTGTGTTGTTGGTGTGTGTGTGTGTGTGTGTTGCCGGTGTGTGTGTGTGTGTGTGTGTTGTCGGTGTGTGTGTGTGTGTGTTGTCGGTGTGTGTGTGTGTGTGTTGTCGGTGTGTGTGTGTGTGTGTTGTCGGTGTGTGTGTGTGTGTTGTCGGTGTGTGTGTGTGTAGTCGGTGTGTGTGTGTGTGTGTGTGTTGTCGGTGTGTGTGTGTGTTGTCTGTGTGTGTGTGTGTGTGTGTTGTCGGTGTGTGTGTTGTCGGTGTGTGTGTGTGTGTTGTGTGTGTGTGTGTGTTGTCGGTGTGTGTGTGTGTTGTCGGTGTGTGTGTGTGTGTGTTGTCGGTGTGTGTGTGTGTGTGTTTTCGGTGTGTGTGTGTGTGTTGTCGGTGTGTGTGTGTGTGTGTTGTCAGTGTGTGTGTGTGTGTTGTCGGTGTGTGTGTGTGTGTGTTGTCGGTGTGTGTGTGTGTCTGTGTTGTCGGTGTGTGTGTGTGTGTTGTCGGTGTGTGTGTGTCTGTGTTGTCGGTGTGTGTGTGTGTTGCTGGTGTGTGTGTGTGTGTGTGTGTGTGTTGTCGGTGTGTGTGTGCGTGTTGTCGGTGTGTGTTTGTGTGTGTTGTCGGTGTGTTTGTGTGTGTGTTGTCGGTGTGTGTGTTTGTGTGTGTGTGTGTTGTCGGTGTGTGTGTGTAGGTTGTGTGTGTGTGTGTTGTCGGTGTGTGTGTGTGTGTGTTGTCGGTGTGTGTGTGTGTGTTGTTGGTGTGTGTGTGTGTGTGTGGTCGTTGTGTGTGTGTGTGTTGTGTGTGTGTGTGTTGTCGGTGTGTGTGTGTGTGTGTTGTCGGTGTGTGTGTGTGTGTTGTTGGTGTGTGTGTGTGTGTGTGGTCGTTGTGTGTGTGTGTGTTGTCGGTGTGTGTGTGTGTGTTGTCGGTGTGTGTGTGTGTGTGTTGTCGGTGTGTGTGTGTGTCTGTGTTGTCGGTGTGTGTGTGTGTGTGTTGTCGGTGTGTGTGTGTGTGTGTTGTCTGTGTGTGTGTGTGTGTTTTCGGTGTGTGTGTGTGTGTGTGCTGTCGGTGTGTGTGTGTGTGTGTGTGTGTGTTGTCGGTGTGTGTGTGTGTGTGTTGTCGGTGTGTGTGTGTGTGTTGTCGGTGTGTGTGTGTGTGTGTTGTCAGTGTATGTCTGTGTGTTATCGGTGTGTGTGTGTGTGTGTGTTGTCGGTGTGTGAGTGTGTCTGTGTTGTCGGTGTGTGTGTGTGTGTGTTGTCGGTGTGTGTGTGTGTGTTGTCTGTGTGTGTGTGTGTGTGTTGTCAGTGTGTGTGTGTGTGTGTGTTGTCGGTGTGTGTGTGTGTGTGTTGTCGGTGTGTGTGTGTGTTGCTGGTGTGTGTGTGTGTGTGTGTGTGTGTGTGTGTGTTGTCGGTGTGTGTGTGCGTGTTGTCGGTGTGTGTTTGTGTGTGTTGTCGGTGTGTTTGTGTGTGTGTTGTCGGTGTGTGTGTGTGTTGTCGGTGTGTGTGTGTTTGTGTGTGTGTTGTCGGTGTGTTTGTGTGTGTGTGTTGTCGGTGTGTGTGTGTGTGTGTTGTCGGTGTGTGTGTGTGTGTTGTGTGTGTGTGTGTGTTGTCGGTGTGTGTGTGTGTTGTCGGTGTGTGTGTGTGTGTGTTGTAGGTGTGTGTGTGTGTGTGTTGTCGGTGTGTGTGTGTGTGTGTTGTCGGTGTGTGTGTGTGTGTGTTGTCAGTGTGTGTGTGTGTGTTGTCGGTGTGTGTGTGTGTGTGTTGTCGGTGTGTGTGTGTGTCTGTGTTGTCGGTGTGTGTGTGTGTGTTGTCGGTGTGTGTGTGTGTGTGTTGTCGGTGTGTGTGTGTGTTGCTGGTGTGTGTGTGTGTGTGTGTGTGTTGTCGGTGTGTGTGTGCGTGTTGTCGGTGTGTGTTTGTGTGTGTTGTCGGTGTGTTTGTGTGTGTGTTGTCGGTGTGTGTGTTTGTGTGTGTGTGTGTTGTCGGTGTGTGTGTGTGTGTTGTGTGTGTGTGAGTTGTCGGTGTGTGTGTGTGTTGTCGGTGTGTGTGTGTGTGTTGTCGGTGTGTGTGTGTGTGTGTGGTCGTTGTGTGTGTGTGTGTTGTCGGTGTGTGTGTGTTGTCGGTGTGTGTGTGTGTGTGTGTTGTCGGTGTGTGTGTGTGTGTTGTGTGTGTGTGTGTGTGTTGTCGGTGTGTGTGTGTGTGTGTGCTGTCGGTGTGTGTGTGTGTGTGTGTTGTCGGTGTGTGTGTGTGTGTGTGTTGTCGGTGTGTGTGTGTGTGTGTTGTCGGTGTGTGTGTGTGTGTGTGTGTTGTCAGTGTGTGTCTGTGTGTTATCTGTGTGTGTGTGTGTGTGTGTTGTCGGTGTGTGTGTGTGTCTGTGTTGTCGGTGTGTGTGTGTGTGTGTTGTCGGTGTGTGTGTGTGTGTTGTCTGTGTGTGTGTGTGTGTGTTGTCAGTGTGTGTGTGTGTGTGTTGTCGGTGTGTGTGTGTGTGTGTGTGTTGTCGGTGTGTGTGTGTGTGTGTGTGTGTGTGTGTTGTCGGTGTGTGTGTGTGTGTGTTGTCGGTGTGTGTGTGTGTGTGTGTTGTCGGTGTGTGTGTGTGTGTTGTCGGTGTGTTTGTGTGTGTGTGTTGTCGTTGTGTGTGTGTGTGTGTTGCCGGTGTGTGTGTGTGTGTGTGTGTTGTCGGTGTGTGTGTGTGTGTGTTGTCGGTGTGTGTGTGTGTGTGTTGTCGGTGTGTGTGTGTGTGTGTTGTCGGTGTGTGTGTGTGTGTTGTCGGTGTGTGTGTGTGTAGTCGGTGTGTGTGTGTGTGTGTGTGTTGTCGGTGTGTGTGTGTGTTGTCTGTGTGTGTGTGTGTGTGTGTTGTCGGTGTGTGTGTTGTCGGTGTGTGTGTGTGTGTTGTGTGTGTGTGTGTGTTGTCGGTGTGTGTGTGTGTTGTCGGTGTGTGTGTGTGTGTGTTGTCGGTGTGTGTGTGTGTGTGTTTTCGGTGTGTGTGTGTGTGTTGTCGGTGTGTGTGTGTGTGTGTTGTCAGTGTGTGTGTGTGTGTTGTCGGTGTGTGTGTGTGTGTGTTGTCGGTGTGTGTGTGTGTCTGTGTTGTCGGTGTGTGTGTGTGTGTTGTCGGTGTGTGTGTGTCTGTGTTGTCGGTGTGTGTGTGTGTTGCTGGTGTGTGTGTGTGTGTGTGTGTGTGTTGTCGGTGTGTGTGTGCGTGTTGTCGGTGTGTGTTTGTGTGTGTTGTCGGTGTGTTTGTGTGTGTGTTGTCGGTGTGTGTGTTTGTGTGTGTGTGTGTTGTCGGTGTGTGTGTGTAGGTTGTGTGTGTGTGTGTTGTCGGTGTGTGTGTGTGTGTGTTGTCGGTGTGTGTGTGTGTGTTGTTGGTGTGTGTGTGTGTGTGTGGTCGTTGTGTGTGTGTGTGTTGTCGGTGTGTGTGTGTGTGTTGTCGGTGTGTGTGTGTGTGTGTTGTCGGTGTGTGTGTGTGTCTGTGTTGTCGGTGTGTGTGTGTGTGTGTTGTCGGTGTGTGTGTGTGTGTTGTCTGTGTGTGTGTGTGTGTTTTCGGTGTGTGTGTGTGTGTGTGCTGTCGGTGTGTGTGTGTGTGTGTGTGTGTGTGTTGTCGGTGTGTGTGTGTGTGTGTTGTCGGTGTGTGTGTGTGTGTGTTGTCGGTGTGTGTGTGTGTGTGTGTGTTGTCAGTGTATGTCTGTGTGTTATCGGTGTGTGTGTGTGTGTGTGTTGTCGGTGTGTGTGTGTGTCTGTGTTGTCGGTGTGTGTGTGTGTGTGTTGTCGGTGTGTGTGTGTGTGTTGTCTGTGTGTGTGTGTGTGTGTTGTCAGTGTGTGTGTGTGTGTGTGTTGTCGGTGTGTGTGTGTGTGTGTTGTCGGTGTGTGTGTGTGTGTGTGTGTGTGTGTGTGTGTGTTGTCGGTGTGTGTGTGTGTGTGTTGTCGGTGTGTGTGTGTGTGTTGTCGGTGTGTGTGTGTTGTCGGTGTGTTTGTGTGTGTGTGTTGTCGTTGTGTGTGTGTGTGTGTTGTCGGTGTGTGTGTGTGTGTTGTGTGTGTGTGTGTTGTCAGTGTGTGTGTGTGTTGTCGGTGTGTGTGTGTGTGTGTTGTCGGTGTGTGTGTGTGTGTGTGTTGTCAGTGTGTGTGTGTGTGTGTGTGTGTGTTGTCGGTGTGTGTGTGTGTGTGTGTGTTGTCGGTGTGTATGTGTGTGTGTGTTGCCGGTGTGTGTGTGTGTGTTGTACGGTGTGCGTGTGTGTGTTGTCGGTGTGTGTGTGTGTGTGTGTTGCCGGTGTGTGTGTGTGTGTGTGTGTTGTCGGTGTGTGTGTGTGTGTGTGTTGTCGGTGTGTGTGTGTGTGTGTTGTCGGTGTGTGTGTGTGTGTGTTGTCGGTGTGTGTGTGTGTGTTGTCGGTGTGTGTGTGTGTAGTCGGTGTGTGTGTGTGTGTGTGTGTGTGTTTTCGGTGTGTGTGAGTGTGTTGTCTGTGTGTGTGTGTGTGTTGTG
>NW_027675556.1:135000-145000 GCF_965601325.2 Salmo salar | reverse complement strand
GTGTGTGTGTGTGTTGTCGTTGTGTGTGTGTGTGTGTTGTCGGTGTGTGTGTGTGTGTTGTGTGTGTGTGTGTTGTCAGTGTGTGTGTGTGTTGTCGGTGTGTGTGTGTGTGTGTTGTCGGTGTGTGTGTGTGTGTGTGTTGTCAGTGTGTGTGTGTGTGTGTGTGTGTGTGTTGTCGGTGTGTGTGTGTGTGTGTGTTGTCGGTGTGTGTGTGTGTGTGTGTTGCCGGTGTGTGTGTGTGTTGTCGGTGTGCGTGTGTGTGTTGTCGGTGTGTGTGTGTGTGTGTTGCCGGTGTGTGTGTGTGTGTGTTGTCGGTGTGTGTGTGTGTGTGTTGTCGGTGTGTGTGTGTGTGTGTTGTCGGTGTGTGTGTGTGTGTGTTGTAGGTGTGTGTGTGTGTGTTGTCGGTGTGTGTGTGTATGTGTTGCCGGTGTGTGTGTGTGTGTGTTGTCGGAGTGTGTGTGTGTGTGTTGTCGGTGTGTGTGTGTGTGTTGTCGGTGTGTGTGTGTGTGTGTTGTCGGTGTGTGTGTGTGTGTTGTTGGTGTGTGTGTGTGTAGTCGGTGTGTGTGTGTGTGTGTGTGTGTGTTGTCGGTGTGTGTGTGTGTGTTGTCGGTGTGTGTGTGTGTGTGTTGTCGGTGTGTGTGTGTGTTGTCGGTGTGTGTGTGTTGTGTGTGTGTGTGTGTGTTGTGTGTGTGTGTGTGTGTGTTGTCGGTGTGTGTGTGTGTGTTGTCGGTGTGTGTGTGTGTGTTGTCGGTGTGTTTGTGTGTGTGTGTTGTCGTTGTGTGTGTGTGTGTGTTGTCGGTGTGTGTGTGTGTGTTGTGTGTGTGTGTGTTGTCGGTGTGTGTGTGTGTTGTCGGTGTGTGTGTGTGTGTGTTGTCGGTGTGTGTGTGTGTGTGTGTTGTCAGTGTGTGTCTGTGTGTTATCGGTGTGTGTGTGTGTGTGTTGTCGGTGTGTGTGTGTGTCTGTGTTGTCGGTGTGTGTGTGTGTGTGTTGTCGGTGTGTGTGTGTGTGTTGTCTGTGTGTGTGTGTGTGTGTTGTCGGTGTGTGTGTGTGTGTGTGCTGTCGGTGTGTGTGTGTGTGTGTGTGTGTGTGTTGTCGGTGTGTGTGTGTGTGTGTTGTCGGTGTGTGTGTGTGTGTGTGTTGTCGGTGTGTGTGTGTGTGTGTGTGTTGTCAGTGTGTGTCTGTGTGTTATCGGTGTGTGTGTGTGTGTGTTGTCGGTGTGTGTGTGTGTCTGTGTTGTCGGTGTGTGTGTGTGTGTGTTGTCGGTGTGTGTGTGTGTGTTGTCTGTGTGTGTGTGTGTGTGTTGTCAGTGTGTGTGTGTGTGTGTGTTGTCGGTGTGTGTGTGTGTGTGTTGTCGGTGTGTGTGTGTGTGTGTGTGTTGTCGGTGTGTGTGTGTGTGTGTTGTCGGTATGTGTGTGTGTGTTGTCGGTGTGTGTGTGTTGTCGGTGTGTTTGTGTGTGTGTGTTGTCGTTGTGTGTGTGTGTGTGTTGTCGGTGTGTGTGTGTGTGTTGTGTGTGTGTGTGTTGTCAGTGTGTGTGTGTGTTGTCGGTGTGTGTGTGTGTGTGTTGTCGGTGTGTGTGTGTGTGTGTGTTGTCAGTGTGTGTGTGTGTGTGTGTGTGTGTGTGTGTTGTCGGTGTGTGTGTGTGTGTGTGTGTTGTCGGTGTGTGTGTGTGTGTGTGTTGCCGGTGTGTGTGTGTGTGTTGTCGGTGTGCGTGTGTGTGTTGTCGGTGTGTGTGTGTGTGTGTGTTGCCGGTGTGTGTGTGTGTGTGTGTGTGTTGTCGGTGTGTGTGTGTGTGTGTTGTCGGTGTGTGTGTGTGTGTGTTGTCGGTGTGTGTGTGTGCGTGTTGTCGGTGTGTGTGTGTGTGTTGTCGGTGTGTGTGTGTGTAGTCGGTGTGTGTGTGTGTGTGTGTGTGTTGTCGGTGTGTGTGAGTGTGTTGTCTGTGTGTGTGTGTGTGTGTGTTGTCGGTGTGTGTGTGTGTTGTCGGTGTGTGTGTTGTGTGTGTGTGTGTTGTCGGTGTGTGTGTGTGTGTGTTGTCAGTGTGTGTGTGTGTGTGTGTGTGTGTGTGTGTGTGTGTGTTGTCGCTGTGTGTGTGTGTGTGTGTGTTGTCGGTGTGTGTGTGTGTGTGTGTGTTGTCCGAGTGTGTGTGTGTGTGTGTGTGTTGTCGGGGTGTGTGTGTGTGTTTTCAGTGTGTGTGTGTGTGTGTGTTGTCGGTGTGTGTGTGTGTGTGTGTTGTCGGTCTGTGTGTGTGTGTTGTCGGTGTGTTTGTGTGTGTGTTGTCGGTGTGTGTGTGTGTGTGTGTTGCTGGTGTTTGTTTGTGTGTGTGTTGTCGGTGTGTGTGTGTGTGTGTTGTCGGTGTGTGTGTGTGTGTGTGTGTGTGTGTGTGTGTGTGTGTTGTCGGTGTGTGTGTGTGTGTGTTGTCGGTGTGTGTGTGTGTGTTGTCGGTGTGTGTGTGTGTGTTGTCGGTGTGTGTGTGTGTGTGTGTTGTCGTTGTGTGTGTGTGTGTGTTGTCGGTGTGTGTGTGTGTGTTGTGTGTGTGTGTGTTGTCAGTGTGTGTGTGTGTTGTCGGTGTGTGTGTGTGTGTGTTGTCGGTGTGTGTGTGTGTGTGTGTTGTCAGTGTGTGTGTGTGTGTGTGTGTGTGTTGTCGGTGTGTGTGTGTGTGTGTGTGTTGTCGGTGTGTGTGTGTGTGTGTGTTGCCGGTGTGTGTGTGTGTTGTCGGTGTGCGTGTGTGTGTTGTCGGTGTGTGTGTGTGTGTGTGTTGCCGGTGTGTGTGTGTGTGTGTTGTCGGTGTGTGTGTGTGTGTGTTGTCGGTGTGTGTGTGTGTGTGTTGTCGGTGTGTGTGTGTGTGTGTTGTCGGTGTGTGTGTGTGTGTTGTCGGTGTGTGTGTGTATGTGTTGCCGGTGTGTGTGTGTGTGTGTTGTCGGAGTGTGTGTGTGTGTGTTGTCGGTGTGTGTGTGTGTGTTGTCGGTGTGTGTGTGTGTGTGTGTTGTCGGTGTGTGTGTGTGTGTTGTCGGTGTGTGTGTGTGTAGTCGGTGTGTGTGTGTGTGTGTGTGTGTGTTGTCGGTGTGTGTGTGTGTGTTGTCGGTTTGTGTGTGTGTGTGTGTTGTCGGTGTGTGTGTGTGTTATCGGTGTGTGTGTGTTGTGTGTGTGTGTGTGTGTTGTGTGTGTGTGTGTGTGTTGTCGGTGTGTGTGTGTGTGTTGTCGGTGTGTGTGTGTGTGTTGTCGGTGTGTTTGTGTGTGTGTGTTGTCGTTGTGTGTGTGTGTGTGTTGTCGGTGTGTGTGTGTGTGTTGTGTGTGTGTGTGTTGTCGGTGTGTGTGTGTGTTGTCGGTGTGTGTGTGTGTGTGTTGTCGGTGTGTGAGTGTGTGTGTGTTGTCAGTGTGTGTGTGTGTGTGTGTGTTGTCGGTGTGTGTGTGTGTGTGTGTGTTGTCGGTGTGTGTGTGTGTTGTCGGTGTGTGTGTGTGTGTGTGTTGTCGGTGTGTGTGTGTGTGTGTGTTGTCGGTTTGTGTATGTGTGTGTGTGTTGTCGGTGTGTGTGTGTGTGTGTTGTCGGTGTGTGTGTGTGTGTGTGTGTGTGTGTGTTGTCGGTGTGTGTGTGTGTGTGTTGTAGGTGTGTGTGTGTTGTCGGTGTGTGTGTTGTCG
This sequence comes from Salmo salar, assembly GCF_965601325.2. Classification (NCBI taxonomy): domain Eukaryota; kingdom Metazoa; phylum Chordata; class Actinopteri; order Salmoniformes; family Salmonidae; genus Salmo; species Salmo salar. The sequence continues at coordinate 141,366 of NW_027675556.1, read as the reverse complement.
GTGTGTTTGTGTGTGTGTGTTGTCGTTGTGTGTGTGTGTGTGTTGTCGGTGTGTGTGTGTGTGTTGTGTGTGTGTGTGTTGTCAGTGTGTGTGTGTGTTGTCGGTGTGTGTGTGTGTGTTGTCGGTGTGTGTGTGTGTGTTGTCAGTGTGTGTGTGTGTGTGTGTGTGTGTGTGTTGTCGGTGTTTGTGTGTGTGTGTGTTGTCGGTGTGTGTGTGTGTGTGTGTTGCCGGTGTGTGTGTGTGTGTTGTCGGTGTGCGTGTGTGTGTTGTCGGTGTGTGTGTGTGTGTTGCCGGTGTGTGTGTGTGTGTGTTGTCGGTGTGTGTGTGTGTTGTCGGTGTGTGTGTGTGTGTGTTGTCGGTGTGTGTGTGTGTGTGTGTGTTGTCAGTGTGTGTGTGTGTGTGTGTGTTGTCGGTGTGTGTGTGTGTGTGTTGTCGGTGTGTGTGTGTGTGTGTTGTCGGTGTGTGTGTGTGTGTGTGTTGTCGGTGTGTGTGTGTGTGTGTGTTGTCGGTGTGTGTGTGTGTTGTCGGTGTGTGTGTGTGTGTGTGTGTGTTGTCGGTGTGTGTGTGTGTTGTCGGTGTGTGTGTGTGTTGTCGGTGTGTGTGTGTGTAGTCAGGGTGTGTGTGTGTGTGTGTGTGTGTGTGTGTGTGTTGTCGGTGTGTATGTGTTGTTGGTGTGTGTGTGTGTGTGTGTGTGTTGTCGGTGTGTGTGTGTGTTGTCGGTGTGTGTGTGTTGTGTGTGTGTGTGTTGTCGGTGTGTGTGTGTGTTGTCGGTGTGTGTGTGTGTGTTGTCGGTGTGTGTGTGTGTGTTGTGTGTGTGTGTGTTGTCGGTGTGTGTGTGTTGTCGGTGTGTGTGTGTGTGTGTGTGTGTTGTCGGTGTGTGTGTTGTCGGTGTGTGTGTGTGTGTTGTCGGTGTGTGTGTGTTGTCGGTGTGTGTGTGTGTGTGTGTGTGTGTTGTCGGTGTGTGTGTGTGTGTTGTCGGTGTGTGTGTGTGTGTGTTGTCGGTGTGTGTGTGTGTTGTCAGTGTGTGGTGTGTGTGTGTTGTCGGTGTGTGTGTGTGTGTGTTGTCGGTGTGTGTGTGTTGTCGGTGTGTGTGTGTGTGTTGTCGGTGTGTGTGTGTGTGTGTTGTAGGTGTGTGTGTGTGTGTTGTCGGTGTGTGTGTGTATGTGTTGCCGGTGTGTGTGTGTGTGTGTTGTCGGAGTGTGTGTGTGTGTGTTGTCGGTGTGTGTGTGTGTGTTGTCGGTGTGTGTGTGTGTGTGTTGTCGGTGTGTGTGTGTGTGTTGTTGGTGTGTGTGTGTGTAGTCGGTGTGTGTGTGTGTGTGTGTGTGTGTTGTCGGTGTGTGTGTGTGTGTTGTCGGTGTGTGTGTGTGTGTGTTGTCGGTGTGTGTGTGTGTTGTCGGTGTGTGTGTGTTGTGTGTGTGTGTGTGTGTTGTGTGTGTGTGTGTGTGTTGTCGGTGTGTGTGTGTGTGTTGTCGGTGTGTGTGTGTGTGTTGTCGGTGTGTTTGTGTGTGTGTGTTGTCGTTGTGTGTGTGTGTGTGTGTTGTCGGTGTGTGTGTGTGTGTTGTGTGTGTGTGTGTTGTCGGTGTGTGTGTGTGTTGTCGGTGTGTGTGTGTGTGTGTTGTCGGTGTGTGTGTGTGTGTGTGTTGTCAGTGTGTGTCTGTGTGTTATCGGTGTGTGTGTGTGTGTGTTGTCGGTGTGTGTGTGTGTCTGTGTTGTCGGTGTGTGTGTGTGTGTGTTGTCGGTGTGTGTGTGTGTGTTGTCTGTGTGTGTGTGTGTGTGTTGTCGGTGTGTGTGTGTGTGTGTGCTGTCGGTGTGTGTGTGTGTGTGTGTGTGTGTGTTGTCGGTGTGTGTGTGTGTGTGTTGTCGGTGTGTGTGTGTGTGTGTGTGTTGTCGGTGTGTGTGTGTGTGTGTGTGTTGTCAGTGTGTGTCTGTGTGTTATCGGTGTGTGTGTGTGTGTGTTGTCGGTGTGTGTGTGTGTCTGTGTTGTCGGTGTGTGTGTGTGTGTGTTGTCGGTGTGTGTGTGTGTGTTGTCTGTGTGTGTGTGTGTGTGTTGTCAGTGTGTGTGTGTGTGTGTGTTGTCGGTGTGTGTGTGTGTGTTGTCGGTGTGTGTGTGTGTGTGTGTGTTGTCGGTGTGTGTGTGTGTGTGTTGTCGGTATGTGTGTGTGTGTTGTCGGTGTGTGTGTGTTGTCGGTGTGTTTGTGTGTGTGTGTTGTCGTTGTGTGTGTGTGTGTGTTGTCGGTGTGTGTGTGTGTGTTGTGTGTGTGTGTGTTGTCAGTGTGTGTGTGTGTTGTCGGTGTGTGTGTGTGTGTGTTGTCGGTGTGTGTGTGTGTGTGTGTTGTCAGTGTGTGTGTGTGTGTGTGTGTGTGTGTGTTGTCGGTGTGTGTGTGTGTGTGTGTGTTGTCGGTGTGTGTGTGTGTGTGTGTTGCCGGTGTGTGTGTGTGTGTTGTCGGTGTGCGTGTGTGTGTTGTCGGTGTGTGTGTGTGTGTGTGTTGCCGGTGTGTGTGTGTGTGTGTGTGTGTTGTCGGTGTGTGTGTGTGTGTGTTGTCGGTGTGTGTGTGTGTGTGTTGTCGGTGTGTGTGTGTGCGTGTTGTCGGTGTGTGTGTGTGTGTTGTCGGTGTGTGTGTGTGTAGTCGGTGTGTGTGTGTGTGTGTGTGTGTTGTCGGTGTGTGTGAGTGTGTTGTCTGTGTGTGTGTGTGTGTGTGTTGTCGGTGTGTGTGTGTGTTGTCGGTGTGTGTGTTGTGTGTGTGTGTGTTGTCGGTGTGTGTGTGTGTGTGTTGTCAGTGTGTGTGTGTGTGTGTGTGTGTGTGTGTGTGTGTGTGTTGTCGCTGTGTGTGTGTGTGTGTGTGTTGTCGGTGTGTGTGTGTGTGTGTGTGTTGTCCGAGTGTGTGTGTGTGTGTGTGTGTTGTCGGGGTGTGTGTGTGTGTTTTCAGTGTGTGTGTGTGTGTGTGTTGTCGGTGTGTGTGTGTGTGTGTGTTGTCGGTCTGTGTGTGTGTGTTGTCGGTGTGTTTGTGTGTGTGTTGTCGGTGTGTGTGTGTGTGTGTGTTGCTGGTGTTTGTTTGTGTGTGTGTTGTCGGTGTGTGTGTGTGTGTGTTGTCGGTGTGTGTGTGTGTGTGTGTGTGTGTGTGTGTGTGTGTGTGTGTGTTGTCGGTGTGTGTGTGTGTGTGTTGTCGGTGTGTGTGTGTGTGTTGTCGGTGTGTGTGTGTGTGTTGTCGGTGTGTGTGTGTGTGTGTGTTGTCGTTGTGTGTGTGTGTGTGTTGTCGGTGTGTGTGTGTGTGTTGTGTGTGTGTGTGTTGTCAGTGTGTGTGTGTGTTGTCGGTGTGTGTGTGTGTGTGTTGTCGGTGTGTGTGTGTGTGTGTGTTGTCAGTGTGTGTGTGTGTGTGTGTGTGTGTTGTCAGTGTGTGTGTGTGTGTGTGTGTTGTCGGTGTGTGTGTGTGTGTGTGTTGCCGGTGTGTGTGTGTGTTGTCGGTGTGCGTGTGTGTGTTGTCGGTGTGTGTGTGTGTGTGTGTTGCCGGTGTGTGTGTGTGTGTGTTGTCGGTGTGTGTGTGTGTGTGTTGTCGGTGTGTGTGTGTGTGTGTTGTCGGTGTGTGTGTGTGTGTGTTGTCGGTGTGTGTGTGTGTGTTGTCGGTGTGTGTGTGTATGTGTTGCCGGTGTGTGTGTGTGTGTGTTGTCGGAGTGTGTGTGTGTGTGTTGTCGGTGTGTGTGTGTGTGTTGTCGGTGTGTGTGTGTGTGTGTGTTGTCGGTGTGTGTGTGTGTGTTGTCGGTGTGTGTGTGTGTAGTCGGTGTGTGTGTGTGTGTGTGTGTGTGTTGTCGGTGTGTGTGTGTGTGTTGTCGGTTTGTGTGTGTGTGTGTGTTGTCGGTGTGTGTGTGTGTTGTCGGTGTGTGTGTGTTGTGTGTGTGTGTGTGTGTTGTGTGTGTGTGTGTGTGTTGTCGGTGTGTGTGTGTGTGTTGTCGGTGTGTGTGTGTGTGTTGTCGGTGTGTTTGTGTGTGTGTGTTGTCGTTGTGTGTGTGTGTGTGTTGTCGGTGTGTGTGTGTGTGTTGTGTGTGTGTGTGTTGTCGGTGTGTGTGTGTGTTGTCGGTGTGTGTGTGTGTGTGTTGTCGGTGTGTGAGTGTGTGTGTGTTGTCAGTGTGTGTGTGTGTGTGTGTGTTGTCGGTGTGTGTGTGTGTGTGTGTGTTGTCGGTGTGTGTGTGTGTTGTCGGTGTGTGTGTGTGTGTGTGTTGTCGGTGTGTGTGTGTGTGTGTGTTGTCGGTTTGTGTATGTGTGTGTGTGTTGTCGGTGTGTGTGTGTGTGTGTTGTCGGTGTGTGTGTGTGTGTGTGTGTGTGTGTGTTGTCGGTGTGTGTGTGTGTGTGTTGTCGGTGTGTGTGTGTTGTCGGTGTGTGTGTTGTCGGTGTGTTTGTGTGTGTGTGTTGTCGTTGTGTGTGTGTGTGTGTTGTCGGTGTGTGTGTGTGTGTTGTGTGTGTGTGTGTTGTCAGTGTGTGTGTGTGTTGTCGGTGTGTGTGTGTGTGTGTGTTGTCGGTGTGTGTGTGTGTGTTGTCAGTGTGTGTGTGTGTGTGTGTGTGTGTGTGTTGTCGGTGTTTGTGTGTGTGTGTGTTGTCGGTGTGTGTGTGTGTGTGTGTTGCCGGTGTGTGTGTGTGTGTTGTCGGTGTGCGTGTGTGTGTTGTCGGTGTGTGTGTGTGTGTTGCCGGTGTGTGTGTGTGTGTGTTGTCGGTGTGTGTGTGTGTTGTCGGTGTGTGTGTGTGTGTGTTGTCGGTGTGTGTGTGTGTGTGTGTGTTGTCAGTGTGTGTGTGTGTGTGTGTGTTGTCGGTGTGTGTGTGTGTGTGTGTTGTCGGTGTGTGTGTGTGTGTTGTCGGTGTGTGTGTGTGTGTGTGTTGTCGGTGTGTGTGTGTGTGTGTGTTGTCGGTGTGTGTGTGTGTTGTCGGTGTGTGTGTGTGTGTGTGTGTGTTGTCGGTGTGTGTGTGTGTTGTCGGTGTGTGTGTGTGTTGTCGGTGTGTGTGTGTGTAGTCAGGGTGTGTGTGTGTGTGTGTGTGTGTGTGTGTGTGTTGTCGGTGTGTATGTGTTGTTGGTGTGTGTGTGTGTGTGTGTGTGTTGTCGGTGTGTGTGTGTGTTGTCGGTGTGTGTGTGTTGTGTGTGTGTGTGTTGTCGGTGTGTGTGTGTGTTGTCGGTGTGTGTGTGTGTGTTGTCGGTGTGTGTGTGTGTGTTGTGTGTGTGTGTGTTGTCGGTGTGTGTGTGTTGTCGGTGTGTGTGTGTGTGTGTGTGTGTGTGTTGTCGGTGTGTGTGTGTTGTCGGTGTGTGTGTGTGTGTTGTCGGTGTGTGTGTGTTGTCGGTGTGTGTGTGTGTGTGTGTGTGTGTTGTCGGTGTGTGTGTGTGTGTTGTCGGTGTGTGTGTGTGTGTGTTGTCGGTGTGTGTGTGTGTTGTCAGTGTGTGTGTGTGTGTGTTGTCGGTGTGTGTGTGTGTGTGTTGTCGGTGTGTGTGTGTTGTCGGTGTGTGTGTGTGTGTTGTCGGTGTGTGTGTGTGTGTGTTGTCGGTGTGTGTGTGTGTGTGTTTCTGGTGTGTGTGTGTGTGTTGTCGGTGTGTGTGTGTGTGTTGTCGGTGTGTGTGTGTGTGTGTGTTGTCGGTGTGTGTGTGTGTGTGTGTTGTCGGTGTGTGTGTGTTGTCGGTGTGTGTGTGTTTGTGTGTGTGTTGTCGGTGTGTTTGTGTGTGTGTGTTGTCGGTGTGTGTGTGTGTGTGTTGTCGGTGTGTGTGTGTGTGTGTGTTGTCGGTTTGTGTATGTGTGTGTGTGTTGTCGGTGTGTGTGTGTGTGTGTTGTCGGTGTGTGTGTGTGTGTGTGTGTGTGTGTGTTGTCGGTGTGTGTGTGTGTGTGTTGTCGGTGTGTGTGTGTTGTCGGTGTGTGTGTTGTCGGTGTGTTTGTGTGTGTGTGTTGTCGTTGTGTGTGTGTGTGTGTTGTCGGTGTGTGTGTGTGTGTTGTGTGTGTGTGTGTTGTCAGTGTGTGTGTGTGTTGTCGGTGTGTGTGTGTGTGTTGTCGGTGTGTGTGTGTGTGTTGTCAGTGTGTGTGTGTGTGTGTGTGTGTGTGTGTTGTCGGTGTTTGTGTGTGTGTGTGTTGTCGGTGTGTGTGTGTGTGTGTGTTGCCGGTGTGTGTGTGTGTGTTGTCGGTGTGCGTGTGTGTGTTGTCGGTGTGTGTGTGTGTGTTGCCGGTGTGTGTGTGTGTGTGTTGTCGGTGTGTGTGTGTGTTGTCGGTGTGTGTGTGTGTGTGTTGTCGGTGTGTGTGTGTGTGTGTGTGTTGTCAGTGTGTGTGTGTGTGTGTGTGTTGTCGGTGTGTGTGTGTGTGTGTGTGTGTCGGTGTGTGTGTGTGTGTGTTGTCGGTGTGTGTGTG
>NW_027675556.1:117500-130000 GCF_965601325.2 Salmo salar | reverse complement strand
TGTGTGTGTGTGTGTTGTCGGTGTGTGTGTGTGTGTGTGTTGTCGGTGTGTGTGTGTGTGATGTCGGTGTTGTGTGTGTGTGTGTTGTCGGTGTGTGTGTGTGTTGTCGGTGTTGTGTGTGTGTGTGTTGTCGGTGTGTGTGTGTGTTGTCGGTGTGTGTGTGTGTGTGTGTGTGTTGTCGGTGTGTGTGTGTTGTCGGTGTGTGTGTGTGTGTGTTGTCGGTGTGTGTGTGTGTGTTGTCGGTGTGTGTGTGTTGTCGGTGTGTTTGTGTGTGTGTGTGGTCGGTGTGTGTGTGTGTGTGTTGTCGGTGTGTGTGTGTTGTGTGTGTGTGTGTTGTCGGTGTGTGTGTTTGTTGTCGGTGTGTGTGTGTGTGTGTGTGTGTGTTGTCGGTGTGTGTGTGTGTGTGTGTGTTGTCGGTGTGTGTGTGTGTGTGTGTTTGTGTTGTCGGTGTGTGTGTGTGTGTGTTGTGTGTGTGTGTGTTGTCGGTGTGTGTGTGTGTTGTCGGTGTGTGTGTGGTGTGTTGTCGGTGTGTGTGTGTGTGTGTTGTTGGTGTGTGTGTGTGTTGTCGGTGTGTGTGTGTGTGTGTGTGTGTGTGTTGTCGGTGTGTGTGTGTGTGTTGTCGGTGTGTGTGTGTGTGTTGTCGGTGTGTGTGTGTGTGTTGTCGGTGTGTATGTGTGTGTGTTGTCAGTGTGTGTGTGTGTGTGTTGTCGGTGTGTGTGTGTTTATGTGTTGTCGGTGTGTGTGTGTGTGTGTTGTCGGTGTGTGTGTGTGTGTTGTCTGTGTGTGTGTGTGTGTTGTCGGTGTGTGTGTGTGTGTGTTGTCGGTGTGTGTGTGTGTGTGTGTGTGTGTTGTCGGTGTGTGTGTGTGTGTGTGTGTTGTCGGTGTGTGTGTGTGTGTTTGTGTTGTCGGTGTGTGTGTGTGTGTGTGTTGTCGGTGTGTGTGTGTGTGTGTTGTCGGTGTGTGTGTGTGTGTTGTCGGTGTGTGTGTGTGTATGTGTTGTCGGTGTGTGTGTGTGTGTGTTGTCGGTGTGTGTGTGTGTGTGTTGTCGGTGTGTGTGTGTGTGTGTTGTCGGTATGTGTGTGTGTGTTGCTGGTGTTTGTGTGTGTGTGTGTTGTCGGTGTGTGTGTGTTGTCGGTGTGTGTGTGTGTGTGTGTGTGTGTGTGTGTGTGTTGTCGGTGTGTGTGTGTGTGTTGTCGGTGTGTGTGTGTGTGTGTTGTCGGTGTGTGTGTGTGTGTTGTCGGTGTGTGTGTGTGTGTTGTCGGTGTGTTTGTGTGTGTGTGTGGTCGGTGTGTGTGTGTGTGTGTTGTCGGTGTGTGTGTGTTGTGTGTGTGTGTGTTGTCGGTGTGTGTGTTTGTTGTCGGTGTGTGTGTGTGTGTGTTGTCGGTGTGTGTGTGTGTGTGTGTGTTGTCGGTGTGTGTGTGTGTGTGTGTTTGTGTTGTCGGTGTGTGTGTGTGTGTTGTGTGTGTGTGTGTTGTCGGTGTGTGTGTGTGTGTGTGTTGTCGGTGTGTGTGTGTGTGTGTGTTGTCGGTGTGTGTGTGTTGTCGGTGTGTGTGTGTGTGTTGTCAGTGTGTGTGTGTGTGTGTGTTGTCGGTGTGTGTGTGTGTGTGTGTTGTCGGTGTGTGTGTGTGTGATGTCGGTGTTGTGTGTGTGTGTGTTGTCGGTGTGTGTGTGTGTTGTCGGTGTTGTGTGTGTGTGTGTTGTCGGTGTGTGTGTGTGTTGTCGGTGTGTGTGTGTGTGTGTGTGTGTGTTGTCGGTGTGTGTGTGTTGTCGGTGTGTGTGTGTGTGTGTTGTCGGTGTGTGTGTGTGTGTGTTGTCGGTGTGTGTGTGTTGTCAGTGTGTGTGTGTGTGTGTGTTGTCGGTGTGTGTGTGTGTGTGTGTTCGGTGTGTGTGTGTGTGTGTGTTTGTGTTGTCGGTGTGTGTGTGTGTGTGTGTGTTGTGTGTGTGTGTGTTGTCGGTGTGTGTGTGTGTTGTCGGTGTGTGTGTGTGTGTGTGTTGTCGGTGTGTGTGTGTGTGTTGTCGGTGTGTGTGTGTGTGTTGTCGGTGTGTGTGTGTGTGTGTTGTCGGTGTGTGTGTGTGTGTGTGTGTGTTGTCGGTGTGTGTGTGTGTGTGTTGTCGGTGTGTGTGTGTGTGTGTGTTGTCGGTGTGTGTGTGTTGTCGGTGTGTGTGTGTGTTGTCGGTGTGTTGTCGGTGTGTGTGTGTGTGTTGTCGGTGTGTGTGTGTGTTGTTGGTGTGTGTGTGTGTGTGTTGTCGGTGTGTGTGTGTGTGTGTGTGTGTGTGTGTTGTCGGTGTGTGTGTGTGTTGTCGGTGTGTGTGTGTATGTGTTGTCGGTGTGTGTGTGTGTGTTGTCGGTGTGTGTGTGTGTGTGTTGTCGGTGTGTGTGTGTTGTCGGTGTGTGTGTGTGTTGTCGGTGTGTGTGTGTGTGTGTTGTCGGTGTGTGTGTGTGTGTTGTCGGTGTGTGTGTGTGTGTGTTGTCGGTGTGTGTGTGTGTGTTGTCGGTGTGTGTGTGTGTGTTGTCGGTGTGTTTGTGTGTGTGTGTGGTCGGTGTGTGTGTGTGTGTGTTGTCGGTGTGTGTGTGTTGTGTGTGTGTGTGTTGTCGGTGTGTGTGTGTGTGTGTGTGTTGTCGGTGTGTGTGTGTGTGTGTGTTTGTGTTGTCGGTGTGTGTGTGTGTGTTGTGTGTGTGTGTGTTGTCGGTGTGTGTGTGTGTGTGTTGTCGGTGTGTGTGTGTGTGTGTGTTGTCGGTGTGTGTGTGTTGTCGGTGTGTGTGTGTGTGTTGTCAGTGTGTGTGTGTGTGTGTGTTGTCGGTGTGTGTGTGTGTGTGTGTTGTCGGTGTGTGTGTGTGTGATGTCGGTGTTGTGTGTGTGTGTGTTGTCGGTGTGTGTGTGTGTTGTCGGTGTTGTGTGTGTGTGTGTTGTCGGTGTGTGTGTGTGTTGTCGGTGTGTGTGTGTGTGTGTGTGTGTGTTGTCGGTGTGTGTGTGTTGTCGGTGTGTGTGTGTGTGTGTTGTCGGTGTGTGTGTGTGTGTGTTGTCGGTGTGTGTGTGTTGTCAGTGTGTGTGTGTGTGTGTGTTGTCGGTGTGTGTGTGTGTGTGTGTTCGGTGTGTGTGTGTGTGTGTGTTTGTGTTGTCGGTGTGTGTGTGTGTGTGTGTGTTGTGTGTGTGTGTGTTGTCGGTGTGTGTGTGTGTTGTCGGTGTGTGTGTGTGTGTGTGTTGTCGGTGTGTGTGTGTGTGTTGTCGGTGTGTGTGTGTGTGTTGTCGGTGTGTGTGTGTGTGTGTTGTCGGTGTGTGTGTGTGTGTGTGTGTGTTGTCGGTGTGTGTGTGTGTGTGTTGTCGGTGTGTGTGTGTGTGTGTGTTGTCGGTGTGTGTGTGTTGTCGGTGTGTGTGTGTGTTGTCGGTGTGTTGTCGGTGTGTGTGTGTGTGTTGTCGGTGTGTGTGTGTGTTGTTGGTGTGTGTGTGTGTGTGTTGTCGGTGTGTGTGTGTGTGTTGTGTGTGTGTGTGTTGTCGGTGTGTGTGTGTGTTGTCGGTGTGTGTGTGTATGTGTTGTCGGTGTGTGTGTGTGTGTTGTCGGTGTGTGTGTGTGTGTGTTGTCGGTGTGTGTGTGTTGTCGGTGTGTGTGTGTGTTGTCGGTGTGTGTGTGTGTGTGTTGTCGGTGTGTGTGTGTGTGTGTGTTGTCGGTGTGTGTGTGTGTGTGTGTGTTGTCGGTGTGTGTGTGTTGTCGGTGTCTGTGTGTGTGTGTGTTGTCAGTGTGTGTGTGTGTGTGTGTTGTCGGTGTGTGTGTGTGTGTGTGTTGTCGGTGTGTGTGTGTGTGTGTGTTGTCGGTGTGTGTGTGTGTTGTCGGTGTGTGTGTGTGTGTGTGTGTGTGTTGTCGGTGTGTGTGTGTTGTCGGTGTGTGTGTGTGTGTGTTGTCGGTGTGTGTGTGTGTGTGTTGTCGGTGTGTGTGTGTTGTCGGTGTGTTTGTATGTGTGTGTGGTCGGTGTGTGTGTGTGTGTGTTGTCGGTGTGTGTGTGTTGTGTGTGTGTGTGTTGTCGGTGTGTGTGTTTGTTGTCGGTGTGTGTGTGTGTGTGTGTGTGTGTTGTCGGTGTGTGTGTGTGTGTGTGTGTTGTCGGTGTGTGTGTGTGTGTGTGTTTGTGTTGTCGGTGTGTGTGTGTGTGTGTTGTGTGTGTGTGTGTTGTCGGTGTGTGTGTGTGTTGTCGGTGTGTGTGTGTGTGTGTTGTCGGTGTGTGTGTGTGTGTGTTGTTGGTGTGTGTGTGTGTTGTCGGTGTGTGTGTGTGTGTGTGTGTGTGTGTTGTCGGTGTGTGTGTGTGTGTTGTCGGTGTGTGTGTGTGTGTTGTCGGTGTGTGTGTGTGTGTTGTCGGTGTGTATGTGTGTGTGTTGTCAGTGTGTGTGTGTGTGTGTTGTCGGTGTGTGTGTGTTTATGTGTTGTCGGTGTGTGTGTGTGTGTGTTGTCGGTGTGTGTGTGTGTGTTGTCTGTGTGTGTGTGTGTGTTGTCGGTGTGTGTGTGTGTGTGTTGTCGGTGTGTGTGTGTGTGTGTGTGTGTGTTGTCGGTGTGTGTGTGTGTGTGTGTGTTGTCGGTGTGTGTGTGTGTGTTTGTGTTGTCGGTGTGTGTGTGTGTGTGTGTTGTCGGTGTGTGTGTGTGTGTGTTGTCGGTGTGTGTGTGTGTGTTGTCGGTGTGTGTGTGTGTATGTGTTGTCGGTGTGTGTGTGTGTGTGTTGTCGGTGTGTGTGTGTGTGTGTTGTCGGTGTGTGTGTGTGTGTGTTGTCGGTATGTGTGTGTGTGTTGCTGGTGTTTGTGTGTGTGTGTGTTGTCGGTGTGTGTGTGTTGTCGGTGTGTGTGTGTGTGTGTGTGTGTGTGTGTGTGTGTTGTCGGTGTGTGTGTGTGTGTTGTCGGTGTGTGTGTGTGTGTGTTGTCGGTGTGTGTGTGTGTGTTGTCGGTGTGTGTGTGTGTGTTGTCGGTGTGTTTGTGTGTGTGTGTGGTCGGTGTGTGTGTGTGTGTGTTGTCGGTGTGTGTGTGTTGTGTGTGTGTGTGTTGTCGGTGTGTGTGTTTGTTGTCGGTGTGTGTGTGTGTGTGTTGTTGGTGTGTGTGTGTGTGTGTGTGTTGTCGGTGTGTGTGTGTGTGTGTGTTTGTGTTGTCGGTGTGTGTGTGTGTGTTGTGTGTGTGTGTGTTGTCGGTGTGTGTGTGTGTGTGTTGTCGGTGTGTGTGTGTGTGTGTGTTGTCGGTGTGTGTGTGTTGTCGGTGTGTGTGTGTGTGTTGTCAGTGTGTGTGTGTGTGTGTGTTGTCGGTGTGTGTGTGTGTGTGTGTTGTCGGTGTGTGTGTGTGTGATGTCGGTGTTGTGTGTGTGTGTGTTGTCGGTGTGTGTGTGTGTTGTCGGTGTTGTGTGTGTGTGTGTTGTCGGTGTGTGTGTGTGTTGTCGGTGTGTGTGTGTGTGTGTGTGTGTGTTGTCGGTGTGTGTGTGTTGTCGGTGTGTGTGTGTGTGTGTTGTCGGTGTGTGTGTGTGTGTGTTGTCGGTGTGTGTGTGTTGTCAGTGTGTGTGTGTGTGTGTGTTGTCGGTGTGTGTGTGTGTGTGTGTTCGGTGTGTGTGTGTGTGTGTGTTTGTGTTGTCGGTGTGTGTGTGTGTGTGTGTGTTGTGTGTGTGTGTGTTGTCGGTGTGTGTGTGTGTTGTCGGTGTGTGTGTGTGTGTGTGTTGTCGGTGTGTGTGTGTGTGTTGTCGGTGTGTGTGTGTGTGTTGTCGGTGTGTGTGTGTGTGTGTTGTCGGTGTGTGTGTGTGTGTGTGTGTGTTGTCGGTGTGTGTGTGTGTGTGTTGTCGGTGTGTGTGTGTGTGTGTGTTGTCGGTGTGTGTGTGTTGTCGGTGTGTGTGTGTGTTGTCGGTGTGTTGTCGGTGTGTGTGTGTGTGTTGTCGGTGTGTGTGTGTGTTGTTGGTGTGTGTGTGTGTGTGTTGTCGGTGTGTGTGTGTGTGTTGTGTGTGTGTGTGTTGTCGGTGTGTGTGTGTGTTGTCGGTGTGTGTGTGTATGTGTTGTCGGTGTGTGTGTGTGTGTTGTCGGTGTGTGTGTGTGTGTGTTGTCGGTGTGTGTGTGTTGTCGGTGTGTGTGTGTGTTGTCGGTGTGTGTGTGTGTGTGTTGTCGGTGTGTGTGTGTGTGTTGTGTGTGTGTGTGTTGTCGGTGTGTGTGTGTGTGTGTGTTGTCGGTGTGTGTGTGTGTGTGTGTGTTGTCGGTGTGTGTGTGTTGTCGGTGTGTGTGTGTGTGTGTGTTGTCAGTGTGTGTGTGTGTGTGTGTTGTCGGTGTGTGTGTGTGTGTTGTCGGTGTGTTTGTGTGTGTGTGTTGTCGCTGTGTGTGTGTGTGTGTTGTCGGTGTGTGTGTGTGTGTGTTGTGTTTGTGTGTGTTGTCGGTGTGTGTGTGTGTGTTGTCGGTGTGTGTGTGTGTATGTGTTGTCGGTGTGTGTGTGTGTTGTCGGTGTGTGTGTGTGTGTGTTGTCGGTGTGTGTGTGTGTGTGTTGTCGGTATGTGTGTGTGTGTTGCTGGTGTTTGTGTGTGTGTGTGTGTGTGTGTGTGTGTGTTGTCGGTGTGTGTGTGTGTGTTGTCGGTGTGTGTGTGTGTGTGTTGTCGGTGTGTGTGTGTGTGTTGTCGGTGTGTGTGTGTGTGTTGTCGGTGTGTTTGTGTGTGTGTGTGGTCGGTGTGTGTGTGTGTGTGTTGTCGGTGTGTGTGTGTTGTGTGTGTGTGTGTTGTCGGTGTGTGTTTGTTGTCGGTGTGTGTGTGTGTGTGTGTGTGTTGTCGGTGTGTGTGTGTGTGTGTGTGTTGTCGGTGTGTGTGTGTGTGTTTGTGTTGTCGGTGTGTGTGTGTGTGTGTGTTGTCGGTGTGTGTGTGTGTGTGTTGTCGGTGTGTGTGTGTGTGTTGTCGGTGTGTGTGTGTGTGTGTTGTCGGTGTGTGTGTGTGTGTTGTGTGTGTGTGTGTTGTCGGTGTGTGTGTGTGTGTGTTGTCGGTGTGTGTGTGTGTGTGTGTGTTGTCGGTGTGTGTGTGTTGTCGGTGTGTGTGTGTGTGTGTGTTGTCAGTGTGTGTGTGTGTGTGTGTTGTCGGTGTGTGTGTGTGTGTGTGTTGTCGGTGTGTGTGTGTGTGTTGTCGGTGTGTGTGTGTGTGTGTGTTGTTGGTGTGTGTGTGTGTGTTGTCGGTGTGTTTGTGTGTGTGTGTTGTCGCTGTGTGTGTGTGTGTGTTGTCGGTGTGTGTGTGTGTGTGTTGTGTTTGTGTGTGTTGTCGGTGTGTGTGTGTGTGTTGTCGGTGTGTGTGTGTGTTGTGTTGTCGGTGTGTGTGTGTGTTGTCGGTGTGTGTGTGTGTGTGTTGTCGGTGTGTGTGTGTGTGTGTTGTCGGTATGTGTGTGTGTGTTGCTGGTGTTTGTGTGTGTGTGTGTGTGTGTATGTGTTGTCGGTGTGTGTGTGTGTGTTGTCGGTGTGTGTGTGTGTGTGTTGTCGGTGTGTGTGTGTTGTCGGTGTGTGTGTGTGTTGTCGGTGTGTGTGTGTGTGTGTTGTCGGTGTGTGTGTGTGTGTGTGTTGTCGGTGTGTGTGTGTGTGTGTGTGTTGTCGGTGTGTGTGTGTTGTCGGTGTCTGTGTGTGTGTGTGTTGTCAGTGTGTGTGTGTGTGTGTGTTGTCGGTGTGTGTGTGTGTGTGTGTTGTCGGTGTGTGTGTGTGTGTGTGTTGTCGGTGTGTGTGTGTGTTGTCGGTGTGTGTGTGTGTGTGTGTGTGTGTTGTCGGTGTGTGTGTGTTGTCGGTGTGTGTGTGTGTGTGTTGTCGGTGTGTGTGTGTGTGTGTTGTCGGTGTGTGTGTGTTGTCGGTGTGTTTGTATGTGTGTGTGGTCGGTGTGTGTGTGTGTGTGTTGTCGGTGTGTGTGTGTTGTGTGTGTGTGTGTTGTCGGTGTGTGTGTTTGTTGTCGGTGTGTGTGTGTGTGTGTGTGTGTGTTGTCGGTGTGTGTGTGTGTGTGTGTGTTGTCGGTGTGTGTGTGTGTGTGTGTTTGTGTTGTCGGTGTGTGTGTGTGTGTGTTGTGTGTGTGTGTGTTGTCGGTGTGTGTGTGTGTTGTCGGTGTGTGTGTGTGTGTGTTGTCGGTGTGTGTGTGTGTGTGTTGTTGGTGTGTGTGTGTGTTGTCGGTGTGTGTGTGTGTGTGTGTGTGTGTGTTGTCGGTGTGTGTGTGTGTGTTGTCGGTGTGTGTGTGTGTGTTGTCGGTGTGTGTGTGTGTGTTGTCGGTGTGTATGTGTGTGTGTTGTCAGTGTGTGTGTGTGTGTGTTGTCGGTGTGTGTGTGTTTATGTGTTGTCGGTGTGTGTGTGTGTGTGTTGTCGGTGTGTGTGTGTGTGTTGTCTGTGTGTGTGTGTGTGTTGTCGGTGTGTGTGTGTGTGTGTTGTCGGTGTGTGTGTGTGTGTGTGTGTGTGTTGTCGGTGTGTGTGTGTGTGTGTGTGTTGTCGGTGTGTGTGTGTGTGTTTGTGTTGTCGGTGTGTGTGTGTGTGTGTGTTGTCGGTGTGTGTGTGTGTGTGTTGTCGGTGTGTGTGTGTGTGTTGTCGGTGTGTGTGTGTGTATGTGTTGTCGGTGTGTGTGTGTGTGTGTTGTCGGTGTGTGTGTGTGTGTGTTGTCGGTGTGTGTGTGTGTGTGTTGTCGGTATGTGTGTGTGTGTTGCTGGTGTTTGTGTGTGTGTGTGTTGTCGGTGTGTGTGTGTTGTCGGTGTGTGTGTGTGTGTGTGTGTGTGTGTGTGTGTGTTGTCGGTGTGTGTGTGTGTGTTGTCGGTGTGTGTGTGTGTGTGTTGTCGGTGTGTGTGTGTGTGTTGTCGGTGTGTGTGTGTGTGTTGTCGGTGTGTTTGTGTGTGTGTGTGGTCGGTGTGTGTGTGTGTGTGTTGTCGGTGTGTGTGTGTTGTGTGTGTGTGTGTTGTCGGTGTGTGTGTTTGTTGTCGGTGTGTGTGTGTGTGTGTTGTTGGTGTGTGTGTGTGTGTGTGTGTTGTCGGTGTGTGTGTGTGTGTGTGTTTGTGTTGTCGGTGTGTGTGTGTGTGTTGTGTGTGTGTGTGTTGTCGGTGTGTGTGTGTGTGTGTTGTCGGTGTGTGTGTGTGTGTGTGTTGTCGGTGTGTGTGTGTTGTCGGTGTGTGTGTGTGTGTTGTCAGTGTGTGTGTGTGTGTGTGTTGTCGGTGTGTGTGTGTGTGTGTGTTGTCGGTGTGTGTGTGTGTGATGTCGGTGTTGTGTGTGTGTGTGTTGTCGGTGTGTGTGTGTGTTGTCGGTGTTGTGTGTGTGTGTGTTGTCGGTGTGTGTGTGTGTTGTCGGTGTGTGTGTGTGTGTGTGTGTGTGTTGTCGGTGTGTGTGTGTTGTCGGTGTGTGTGTGTGTGTGTTGTCGGTGTGTGTGTGTGTGTGTTGTCGGTGTGTGTGTGTTGTCAGTGTGTGTGTGTGTGTGTGTTGTCGGTGTGTGTGTGTGTGTGTGTTCGGTGTGTGTGTGTGTGTGTGTTTGTGTTGTCGGTGTGTGTGTGTGTGTGTGTGTTGTGTGTGTGTGTGTTGTCGGTGTGTGTGTGTGTTGTCGGTGTGTGTGTGTGTGTGTGTTGTCGGTGTGTGTGTGTGTGTTGTCGGTGTGTGTGTGTGTGTTGTCGGTGTGTGTGTGTGTGTGTTGTCGGTGTGTGTGTGTGTGTGTGTGTGTTGTCGGTGTGTGTGTGTGTGTGTTGTCGGTGTGTGTGTGTGTGTGTGTTGTCGGTGTGTGTGTGTTGTCGGTGTGTGTGTGTGTTGTCGGTGTGTTGTCGGTGTGTGTGTGTGTGTTGTCGGTGTGTGTGTGTGTTGTTGGTGTGTGTGTGTGTGTGTTGTCGGTGTGTGTGTGTGTGTTGTGTGTGTGTGTGTTGTCGGTGTGTGTGTGTGTTGTCGGTGTGTGTGTGTATGTGTTGTCGGTGTGTGTGTGTGTGTTGTCGGTGTGTGTGTGTGTGTGTTGTCGGTGTGTGTGTGTTGTCGGTGTGTGTGTGTGTTGTCGGTGTGTGTGTGTGTGTGTTGTCGGTGTGTGTGTGTGTGTTGTGTGTGTGTGTGTTGTCGGTGTGTGTGTGTGTGTGTGTTGTCGGTGTGTGTGTGTGTGTGTGTGTTGTCGGTGTGTGTGTGTTGTCGGTGTGTGTGTGTGTGTGTGTTGTCAGTGTGTGTGTGTGTGTGTGTTGTCGGTGTGTGTGTGTGTGTTGTCGGTGTGTTTGTGTGTGTGTGTTGTCGCTGTGTGTGTGTGTGTGTTGTCGGTGTGTGTGTGTGTGTGTTGTGTTTGTGTGTGTTGTCGGTGTGTGTGTGTGTGTTGTCGGTGTGTGTGTGTGTATGTGTTGTCGGTGTGTGTGTGTGTTGTCGGTGTGTGTGTGTGTGTGTTGTCGGTGTGTGTGTGTGTGTGTTGTCGGTATGTGTGTGTGTGTTGCTGGTGTTTGTGTGTGTGTGTGTGTGTGTGTGTGTGTGTTGTCGGTGTGTGTGTGTGTGTTGTCGGTGTGTGTGTGTGTGTGTTGTCGGTGTGTGTGTGTGTGTTGTCGGTGTGTGTGTGTGTGTTGTCGGTGTGTTTGTGTGTGTGTGTGGTCGGTGTGTGTGTGTGTGTGTTGTCGGTGTGTGTGTGTTGTGTGTGTGTGTGTTGTCGGTGTGTGTTTGTTGTCGGTGTGTGTGTGTGTGTGTGTGTGTTGTCGGTGTGTGTGTGTGTGTGTGTGTTGTCGGTGTGTGTGTGTGTGTTTGTGTTGTCGGTGTGTGTGTGTGTGTGTGTTGTCGGTGTGTGTGTGTGTGTGTTGTCGGTGTGTGTGTGTGTGTTGTCGGTGTGTGTGTGTGTGTGTTGTCGGTGTGTGTGTGTGTGTTGTGTGTGTGTGTGTTGTCGGTGTGTGTGTGTGTGTGTTGTCGGTGTGTGTGTGTGTGTGTGTGTTGTCGGTGTGTGTGTGTTGTCGGTGTGTGTGTGTGTGTGTGTTGTCAGTGTGTGTGTGTGTGTGTGTTGTCGGTGTGTGTGTGTGTGTGTGTTGTCGGTGTGTGTGTGTGTGTTGTCGGTGTGTGTGTGTGTGTGTGTTGTTGGTGTGTGTGTGTGTGTTGTCGGTGTGTTTGTGTGTGTGTGTTGTCGCTGTGTGTGTGTGTGTGTTGTCGGTGTGTGTGTGTGTGTGTTGTGTTTGTGTGTGTTGTCGGTGTGTGTGTGTGTGTTGTCGGTGTGTGTGTGTGTATGTGTTGTCGGTGTGTGTGTGTGTTGTCGGTGTGTGTGTGTGTGTGTTGTCGGTGTGTGTGTGTGTGTGTTGTCGGTATGTGTGTGTGTGTTGCTGGTGTTTGTGTGTGTGTGTGTGTGTGTGTGTGTTGTCGGTGTGTGTGTGTGTGTTGTCGGTGTGTGTGTGTGTGTGTTGTCGGTGTGTGTGTGTGTGTTGTCGGTGTGTGTGTGTGTGTTGTCGGTGTGTTTGTGTGTGTGTGTGGTCGGTGTGTGTGTGTGTGTGTTGTCGGTGTGTGTGTGTTGTGTGTGTGTGTGTTGTCGGTGTGTGTTTGTTGTCGGTGTGTGTGTGTGTGTGTGTGTGTTGTCGGTGTGTGTGTGTGTTGTCGGTGTGTGTGTGTGTGTTTGTGTTGTCGGTGTGTGTGTGTGTGTGTTGTCGGTGTGTGTGTGTGTGTGTTGTCGGTGTGTGTGTGTGTGTTGTCGGTGTGTGTGTGTGTGTGTGTGTTGTCGGTGTGTGTGTGTTGTCGGTGTCTGTGTGTGTGTGTGTTGTCAGTGTGTGTGTGTGTGTGTGTTGTCGGTGTGTGTGTGTGTGTGTGTTGTCGGTGTGTGTGTGTGTGTTGTCGGTGTGTGTGTGTGTGTGTGTGTGTTGTGGTGTGTGTGTGTGTGTTGTCGGTGTGTTTGTGTGTGTGTGTTGTCGCTGTGTGTGTGTGTGTGTTGTCGGTGTGTGTGTGTGTGTGTTGTGTTTGTGTGTGTTGTCGGTGTGTGTGTGTGTGTTGTCGGTGTGTGTGTGTGTATGTGTTGTCGGTGTGTGTGTGTGTTGTCGGTGTGTGTGTGTGTGTGTTGTCGGTGTGTGTGTGTGTGTGTTGTCGGTATGTGTGTGTGTGTTGCTGGTGTTTGTGTGTGTGTGTGTGTGTGTGTGTGTGTTGTCGGTGTGTGTGTGTGTGTTGTCGGTGTGTGTGTGTGTGTGTTGTCGGTGTGTGTGTGTGTGTTGTCGGTGTGTGTGTGTGTGTTGTCGGTGTGTGTGTGTGTGTTGTCGGTGTGTGTGTGTGTGTTGTCGGTGTGTTGTGTGTGTGTGTGGTCGGTGTGTGTGTGTGTGTGTTGTCGGTGTGTGTGTGTTGTGTGTGTGTGTGTTGTCGGTGTGTGTGTTGTTGTCGGTGTGTGTGTGTGTGTGTGTGTGTCGGTGTGTGTGTGTGTGTGTGTGTTGTCGGTGTGTGTGTGTGTGTTTGTGTTGTCGGTGTGTGTGTGTGTGTTGTCGGTGTGTGTGTGTGTGTGTTGTCGGTGTGTGTGTGTGTGTGTTGTCGGTGTGTGTGTGTGTGTGTTGTCGGTGTGTGTGTGTGTGTGTGTGTGTGTGTGGTGTGTGTGTGTTGTCGTGTGTGTGTGTGTGTGTG
>NW_027675556.1:97500-112500 GCF_965601325.2 Salmo salar | reverse complement strand
TGTGTGTGTGTGTGTTGTCGGTGTGTGTGTGTGTGTGTGTTGTCGGTGTGTGTGTGTGTGTTGTCGGTGTGTGTGTGTGTGTGTGTTGTTGGTGTGTGTGTGTGTGTTGTCGGTGTGTTTGTGTGTGTGTGTTGTCGCTGTGTGTGTGTGTGTGTTGTCGGTGTGTGTGTGTGTGTGTTGTGTTTGTGTGTGTTGTCGGTGTGTGTGTGTGTGTTGTCGGTGTGTGTGTGTGTATGTGTTGTCGGTGTGTGTGTGTGTTGTCGGTGTGTGTGTGTGTGTGTTGTCGGTGTGTGTGTGTGTGTGTTGTCGGTATGTGTGTGTGTGTTGCTGGTGTTTGTGTGTGTGTGTGTGTGTGTGTGTGTTGTCGGTGTGTGTGTGTGTGTTGTCGGTGTGTGTGTGTGTGTGTTGTCGGTGTGTGTGTGTGTGTTGTCGGTGTGTGTGTGTGTGTTGTCGGTGTGTTTGTGTGTGTGTGTGGTCGGTGTGTGTGTGTGTGTGTTGTCGGTGTGTGTGTGTTGTGTGTGTGTGTGTTGTCGGTGTGTGTTTGTTGTCGGTGTGTGTGTGTGTGTGTGTGTGTTGTCGGTGTGTGTGTGTGTTGTCGGTGTGTGTGTGTGTGTTTGTGTTGTCGGTGTGTGTGTGTGTGTGTGTTGTCGGTGTGTGTGTGTGTGTGTTGTCGGCGTGTGTGTGTGTGTTGTCGGTGTGTGTGTGTGTGTGTGTGTTGTCGGTGTGTGTGTGTTGTCGGTGTCTGTGTGTGTGTGTGTTGTCAGTGTGTGTGTGTGTGTGTGTTGTCGGTGTGTGTGTGTGTGTGTGTTGTCGGTGTGTGTGTGTGTGTTGTCGGTGTGTGTGTGTGTGTGTGTGTGTTGTTGGTGTGTGTGTGTGTGTTGTCGGTGTGTTTGTGTGTGTGTGTTGTCGCTGTGTGTGTGTGTGTGTTGTCGGTGTGTGTGTGTGTGTGTTGTGTTTGTGTGTGTTGTCGGTGTGTGTGTGTGTGTTGTCGGTGTGTGTGTGTGTATGTGTTGTCGGTGTGTGTGTGTGTTGTCGGTGTGTGCGTGTGTGTGTTGTCGGTGTGTGTGTGTGTGTGTTGTCGGTATGTGTGTGTGTGTTGCTGGTGTTTGTGTGTGTGTGTGTGTGTGTGTGTGTGTTGTCGGTGTGTGTGTGTGTGTTGTCGGTGTGTGTGTGTGTGTGTTGTCGGTGTGTGTGTGTGTGTTGTCGGTGTGTGTGTGTGTGTTGTCGGTGTGTGTGTGTGTGTTGTCGGTGTGTGTGTGTGTGTTGTCGGTGTGTTTGTGTGTGTGTGTGGTCGGTGTGTGTGTGTGTGTGTTGTCGGTGTGTGTGTGTTGTGTGTGTGTGTGTTGTCGGTGTGTGTTTGTTGTCGGTGTGTGTGTGTGTGTGTGTGTGTTGTCGGTGTGTGTGTGTGTGTGTGTGTTGTCGGTGTGTGTGTGTGTGTTTGTGTTGTCGGTGTGTGTGTGTGTGTGTGTTGTCGGTGTGTGTGTGTGTGTGTTGTCGGTGTGTGTGTGTGTGTTGTCGGTGTGTGTGTGTGTATGTGTTGTCGGTGTGTGTGTGTGTGTGTTGTCGGTGTGTGTGTGTGTGTGTTGTCGGTGTGTGTGTGTGTGTGTTGTCGGTATGTGTGTGTGTGTTGCTGGTGTTTGTGTGTGTGTGTGTTGTCGGTGTGTGTGTGTTGTCGGTGTGTGTGTGTGTGTGTGTGTGTGTGTGTGTGTGTGTGTGTGTGTGTTGTCGGTGTGTGTGTGTGTGTTGTCGGTGTGTGTGTGTGTGTGTTGTTGGTGTGTGTGTGTGTGTTGTCGGTGTGTGTGTGTGTGTTGTCGGTGTGTTTGTATGTGTGTGTGGTCGGTGTGTGTGTGTGTGTGTTGTCGGTGTGTGTGTGTTGTGTGTGTGTGTGTTGTCGGTGTGTGTGTTTGTTGTCGGTGTGTGTGTGTGTGTGTGTGTGTGTGTGTTGTCGGTGTGTGTGTGTGTGTGTGTTGTCGGTGTGTGTGTGTGTGTGTGTTTGTGTTGTCGGTGTGTGTGTGTGTGTGTTGTGTGTGTGTGTGTTGTCGGTGTGTGTGTGTGTTGTCGGTGTGTGTGTGTGTGTGTTGTCGGTGTGTGTGTGTGTGTGTTGTCGGTGTGTGTGTGTGTGTGTGTGTGTGTGTTGTCGGTGTGTGTGTGTGTGTTGTCGGTGTGTGTGTGTGTGTTGTCGGTGTGTGTGTGTGTGTTGTCGGTGTGTATGTGTGTGTGTTGTCAGTGTGTGTGTGTGTGTGTTGTCGGTGTGTGTGTGTTTATGTGTTGTCGGTGTGTGTGTGTGTGTGTTGTCGGTGTGTGTGTGTGTGTTGTCGGTGTGTGTGTGTGTGTTGTCGGTGTGTGTGTGTGTGTGTTGTCGGTGTGTGTGTGTGTGTGTGTGTGTGTGTGTTGTCGGTGTGTGTGTGTGTGTGTGTTGTCGGTGTGTGTGTGTTGTCGGTGTGTGTGTGTGTTGTCGGTGTGTTGTCGGTGTGTGTGTGTGTGTTGTCGGTGTGTGTGTGTGTGTTGTTGGTGTGTGTGTGTGTGTGTTGTCGGTGTGTGTGTGTGTTGTGTGTGTGTGTGTTGTCGGTGTGTGTGTGTGTTGTCGGTGTGTGTGTGTGTGTGTGTGTTGTCGTTGTGTGTGTGTGTGTGTTGTCGGTGTGTGTGTGTGTGTGTTGTCGGTGTGTGTGTGTGTGTGTGTTGTCGGTGTGTGTGTGTGTGTTGTCGGTGTGTGTGTGTGTGTGTTGTCGGTGTGTGTGTGTGTGTTGTGTGTGTGTGTGTTGTCGGTGTGTGTGTGTGTGTGTTGTCGGTGTGTGTGTGTGTGTGTGTGTTGTCGGTGTGTGTGTGTTGTCGGTGTGTGTGTGTGTTGTCAGTGTGTGTGTGTGTGTGTGTTGTCGGTGTGTGTGTGTGTGTGTGTTGTCGGTGTGTGTGTGTGTGATGTCGGTGTTGTGTGTGTGTGTGTTGTCGGTGTGTGTGTGTGTTGTCGGTGTTGTGTGTGTGTGTGTTGTCGGTGTGTGTGTGTGTTGTCGGTGTGTGTGTGTGTGTGTGTGTGTGTTGTCGGTGTGTGTGTGTTGTCGGTGTGTGTGTGTGTGTGTTGTCGGTGTGTGTGTGTGTGTTGTCGGTGTGTGTGTGTTGTCGGTGTGTTTGTATGTGTGTGTGGTCGGTGTGTGTGTGTGTGTGTTGTCGGTGTGTGTGTGTTGTGTGTGTGTGTGTTGTCGGTGTGTGTGTTTGTTGTCGGTGTGTGTGTGTGTGTGTGTGTGTGTTGTCGGTGTGTGTGTGTGTGTGTGTGTTGTCGGTGTGTGTGTGTGTGTGTGTTTGTGTTGTCGGTGTGTGTGTGTGTGTGTTGTGTGTGTGTGTGTTGTCGGTGTGTGTGTGTGTTGTCGGTGTGTGTGTGTGTGTGTTGTCGGTGTGTGTGTGTGTGTGTTGTTGGTGTGTGTGTGTGTTGTCGGTGTGTGTGTGTGTGTGTGTGTGTGTGTTGTCGGTGTGTGTGTGTGTGTTGTCGGTGTGTGTGTGTGTGTTGTCGGTGTGTGTGTGTGTGTTGTCGGTGTGTATGTGTGTGTGTTGTCGGTGTGTGTGTGTGTGTGTGTGTTGTCGGTGTGTGTGTGTTGTCGGTGTGTGTGTGTGTGTGTGTTGTCAGTGTGTGTGTGTGTGTGTGTTGTCGGTGTGTGTGTGTGTGTGTGTTGTCGGTGTGTGTGTGTGTGTTGTCGGTGTGTGTGTGTGTGTGTGTTGTTGGTGTGTGTGTGTGTGTTGTCGGTGTGTTTGTGTGTGTGTGTTGTCGCTGTGTGTGTGTGTGTGTTGTCGGTGTGTGTGTGTGTGTGTTGTGTTTGTGTGTGTTGTCGGTGTGTGTGTGTGTGTTGTCGGTGTGTGTGTGTGTATGTGTTGTCGGTGTGTGTGTGTGTTGTCGGTGTGTGTGTGTGTGTGTTGTCGGTGTGTGTGTGTGTGTGTTGTCGGTATGTGTGTGTGTGTTGCTGGTGTTTGTGTGTGTGTGTGTGTGTGTGTGTGTTGTCGGTGTGTGTGTGTGTGTTGTCGGTGTGTGTGTGTGTGTGTTGTCGGTGTGTGTGTGTGTGTTGTCGGTGTGTGTGTGTGTGTTGTCGGTGTGTTTGTGTGTGTGTGTGGTCGGTGTGTGTGTGTGTGTGTTGTCGGTGTGTGTGTGTTGTGTGTGTGTGTGTTGTCGGTGTGTGTTTGTTGTCGGTGTGTGTGTGTGTGTGTGTGTGTTGTCGGTGTGTGTGTGTGTTGTCGGTGTGTGTGTGTGTGTTTGTGTTGTCGGTGTGTGTGTGTGTGTGTGTTGTCGGTGTGTGTGTGTGTGTGTTGTCGGCGTGTGTGTGTGTGTTGTCGGTGTGTGTGTGTGTGTGTGTGTTGTCGGTGTGTGTGTGTTGTCGGTGTCTGTGTGTGTGTGTGTTGTCAGTGTGTGTGTGTGTGTGTGTTGTCGGTGTGTGTGTGTGTGTGTGTTGTCGGTGTGTGTGTGTGTGTTGTCGGTGTGTGTGTGTGTGTGTGTGTGTTGTTGGTGTGTGTGTGTGTGTTGTCGGTGTGTTTGTGTGTGTGTGTTGTCGCTGTGTGTGTGTGTGTGTTGTCGGTGTGTGTGTGTGTGTGTTGTGTTTGTGTGTGTTGTCGGTGTGTGTGTGTGTGTTGTCGGTGTGTGTGTGTGTATGTGTTGTCGGTGTGTGTGTGTGTTGTCGGTGTGTGCGTGTGTGTGTTGTCGGTGTGTGTGTGTGTGTGTTGTCGGTATGTGTGTGTGTGTTGCTGGTGTTTGTGTGTGTGTGTGTGTGTGTGTGTGTGTTGTCGGTGTGTGTGTGTGTGTTGTCGGTGTGTGTGTGTGTGTGTTGTCGGTGTGTGTGTGTGTGTTGTCGGTGTGTGTGTGTGTGTTGTCGGTGTGTGTGTGTGTGTTGTCGGTGTGTGTGTGTGTGTTGTCGGTGTGTTTGTGTGTGTGTGTGGTCGGTGTGTGTGTGTGTGTGTTGTCGGTGTGTGTGTGTTGTGTGTGTGTGTGTTGTCGGTGTGTGTTTGTTGTCGGTGTGTGTGTGTGTGTGTGTGTGTTGTCGGTGTGTGTGTGTGTGTGTGTGTTGTCGGTGTGTGTGTGTGTGTTTGTGTTGTCGGTGTGTGTGTGTGTGTGTGTTGTCGGTGTGTGTGTGTGTGTGTTGTCGGTGTGTGTGTGTGTGTTGTCGGTGTGTGTGTGTGTATGTGTTGTCGGTGTGTGTGTGTGTGTGTTGTCGGTGTGTGTGTGTGTGTGTTGTCGGTGTGTGTGTGTGTGTGTTGTCGGTATGTGTGTGTGTGTTGCTGGTGTTTGTGTGTGTGTGTGTTGTCGGTGTGTGTGTGTTGTCGGTGTGTGTGTGTGTGTGTGTGTGTGTGTGTGTGTGTGTGTGTGTTGTCGGTGTGTGTGTGTGTGTTGTCGGTGTGTGTGTGTGTGTGTTGTTGGTGTGTGTGTGTGTGTTGTCGGTGTGTGTGTGTGTGTTGTCGGTGTGTTTGTATGTGTGTGTGGTCGGTGTGTGTGTGTGTGTGTTGTCGGTGTGTGTGTGTTGTGTGTGTGTGTGTTGTCGGTGTGTGTGTTTGTTGTCGGTGTGTGTGTGTGTGTGTGTGTGTGTGTGTTGTCGGTGTGTGTGTGTGTGTGTGTTGTCGGTGTGTGTGTGTGTGTGTGTTTGTGTTGTCGGTGTGTGTGTGTGTGTGTTGTGTGTGTGTGTGTTGTCGGTGTGTGTGTGTGTTGTCGGTGTGTGTGTGTGTGTGTTGTCGGTGTGTGTGTGTGTGTGTTGTCGGTGTGTGTGTGTGTGTGTGTGTGTGTGTTGTCGGTGTGTGTGTGTGTGTTGTCGGTGTGTGTGTGTGTGTTGTCGGTGTGTGTGTGTGTGTTGTCGGTGTGTATGTGTGTGTGTTGTCAGTGTGTGTGTGTGTGTGTTGTCGGTGTGTGTGTGTTTATGTGTTGTCGGTGTGTGTGTGTGTGTGTTGTCGGTGTGTGTGTGTGTGTTGTCGGTGTGTGTGTGTGTGTTGTCGGTGTGTGTGTGTGTGTGTTGTCGGTGTGTGTGTGTGTGTGTGTGTGTGTGTGTGTTGTCGGTGTGTGTGTGTGTGTGTGTTGTCGGTGTGTGTGTGTTGTCGGTGTGTGTGTGTGTTGTCGGTGTGTTGTCGGTGTGTGTGTGTGTGTTGTCGGTGTGTGTGTGTGTGTTGTTGGTGTGTGTGTGTGTGTGTTGTCGGTGTGTGTGTGTGTTGTGTGTGTGTGTGTTGTCGGTGTGTGTGTGTGTTGTCGGTGTGTGTGTGTGTGTGTGTGTTGTCGTTGTGTGTGTGTGTGTGTTGTCGGTGTGTGTGTGTGTGTGTTGTCGGTGTGTGTGTGTGTGTGTGTTGTCGGTGTGTGTGTGTGTGTTGTCGGTGTGTGTGTGTGTGTGTTGTCGGTGTGTGTGTGTGTGTTGTGTGTGTGTGTGTTGTCGGTGTGTGTGTGTGTGTGTTGTCGGTGTGTGTGTGTGTGTGTGTGTTGTCGGTGTGTGTGTGTTGTCGGTGTGTGTGTGTGTTGTCAGTGTGTGTGTGTGTGTGTGTTGTCGGTGTGTGTGTGTGTGTGTGTTGTCGGTGTGTGTGTGTGTGATGTCGGTGTTGTGTGTGTGTGTGTTGTCGGTGTGTGTGTGTGTTGTCGGTGTTGTGTGTGTGTGTGTTGTCGGTGTGTGTGTGTGTTGTCGGTGTGTGTGTGTGTGTGTGTGTGTGTTGTCGGTGTGTGTGTGTTGTCGGTGTGTGTGTGTGTGTGTTGTCGGTGTGTGTGTGTGTGTTGTCGGTGTGTGTGTGTTGTCGGTGTGTTTGTATGTGTGTGTGGTCGGTGTGTGTGTGTGTGTGTTGTCGGTGTGTGTGTGTTGTGTGTGTGTGTGTTGTCGGTGTGTGTGTTTGTTGTCGGTGTGTGTGTGTGTGTGTGTGTGTGTTGTCGGTGTGTGTGTGTGTGTGTGTGTTGTCGGTGTGTGTGTGTGTGTGTGTTTGTGTTGTCGGTGTGTGTGTGTGTGTGTTGTGTGTGTGTGTGTTGTCGGTGTGTGTGTGTGTTGTCGGTGTGTGTGTGTGTGTGTTGTCGGTGTGTGTGTGTGTGTGTTGTTGGTGTGTGTGTGTGTTGTCGGTGTGTGTGTGTGTGTGTGTGTGTGTGTGTGTGTCGGTGTGTGTGTGTGTGTTGTCGGTGTGTGTGTGTGTGTTGTCGGTGTGTGTGTGTGTGTTGTCGGTGTGTATGTGTGTGTGTTGTCAGTGTGTGTGTGTGTGTGTTGTCGGTGTGTGTGTGTTTATGTGTTGTCGGTGTGTGTGTGTGTGTGTTGTCGGTGTGTGTGTGTGTGTTGTCTGTGTGTGTGTGTGTGTTGTCGGTGTGTGTGTGTGTGTGTTGTCGGTGTGTGTGTGTGTGTGTGTGTGTGTTGTCGGTGTGTGTGTGTGTGTGTGTGTTGTCGGTGTGTGTGTGTGTGTTTGTGTTGTCGGTGTGTGTGTGTGTGTGTGTTGTCGGTGTGTGTGTGTGTGTGTTGTCGGTGTGTGTGTGTGTGTTGTCGGTGTGTGTGTGTGTATGTGTTGTCGGTGTGTGTGTGTGTGTGTTGTCGGTGTGTGTGTGTGTGTGTTGTCGGTGTGTGTGTGTGTGTGTTGTCGGTATGTGTGTGTGTGTTGCTGGTGTTTGTGTGTGTGTGTGTTGTCGGTGTGTGTGTGTTGTCGGTGTGTGTGTGTGTGTGTGTGTGTGTGTGTGTGTGTTGTCGGTGTGTGTGTGTGTGTTGTCGGTGTGTGTGTGTGTGTGTTGTCGGTGTGTGTGTGTGTGTTGTCGGTGTGTGTGTGTGTGTTGTCGGTGTGTTTGTGTGTGTGTGTGGTCGGTGTGTGTGTGTGTGTGTTGTCGGTGTGTGTGTGTTGTGTGTGTGTGTGTTGTCGGTGTGTGTGTTTGTTGTCGGTGTGTGTGTGTGTGTGTTGTCGGTGTGTGTGTGTGTGTGTGTGTTGTCGGTGTGTGTGTGTGTGTGTGTTTGTGTTGTCGGTGTGTGTGTGTGTGTTGTGTGTGTGTGTGTTGTCGGTGTGTGTGTGTGTGTGTTGTCGGTGTGTGTGTGTGTGTGTGTTGTCGGTGTGTGTGTGTTGTCGGTGTGTGTGTGTGTGTTGTCAGTGTGTGTGTGTGTGTGTGTTGTCGGTGTGTGTGTGTGTGTGTGTTGTCGGTGTGTGTGTGTGTGATGTCGGTGTTGTGTGTGTGTGTGTTGTCGGTGTGTGTGTGTGTTGTCGGTGTTGTGTGTGTGTGTGTTGTCGGTGTGTGTGTGTGTTGTCGGTGTGTGTGTGTGTGTGTGTGTGTGTTGTCGGTGTGTGTGTGTTGTCGGTGTGTGTGTGTGTGTGTTGTCGGTGTGTGTGTGTGTGTGTTGTCGGTGTGTGTGTGTTGTCAGTGTGTGTGTGTGTGTGTGTTGTCGGTGTGTGTGTGTGTGTGTGTTCGGTGTGTGTGTGTGTGTGTGTTTGTGTTGTCGGTGTGTGTGTGTGTGTGTGTGTTGTGTGTGTGTGTGTTGTCGGTGTGTGTGTGTGTTGTCGGTGTGTGTGTGTGTGTGTGTTGTCGGTGTGTGTGTGTGTGTTGTCGGTGTGTGTGTGTGTGTTGTCGGTGTGTGTGTGTGTGTGTTGTCGGTGTGTGTGTGTGTGTGTGTGTGTTGTCGGTGTGTGTGTGTGTGTGTTGTCGGTGTGTGTGTGTGTGTGTGTGTGTCGGTGTGTGTGTGTGTGTGTTGTCGGTGTGTTGTCGGTGTGTGTGTGTGTGTTGTCGGTGTGTGTGTGTGTTGTTGGTGTGTGTGTGTGTGTGTTGTCGGTGTGTGTGTGTGTGTTGTGTGTGTGTGTGTTGTCGGTGTGTGTGTGTGTTGTCGGTGTGTGTGTGTGTTGTCGGTGTGTTGTCGGTGTGTGTGTGTGTGTTGTCGGTGTGTGTGTGTGTTGTTGGTGTGTGTGTGTGTGTGTTGTCGGTGTGTGTGTGTGTGTTTGTGTGTGTGTGTTGTCGCTGTGTGTGTGTGTGTGTTGTCGGTGTGTGTGTGTGTGTGTTGTGTTTGTGTGTGTTGTCGGTGTGTGTGTGTGTGTTGTCGGTGTGTGTGTGTGTATGTGTTGTCGGTGTGTGTGTGTGTTGTCGGTGTGTGTGTGTGTGTGTTGTCGGTGTGTGTGTGTGTGTGTTGTCGGTATGTGTGTGTGTGTTGCTGGTGTTTGTGTGTGTGTGTGTGTGTGTGTGTGTGTGTTGTCGGTGTGTGTGTGTGTGTTGTCGGTGTGTGTGTGTGTGTGTTGTCGGTGTGTGTGTGTGTGTTGTCGGTGTGTGTGTGTGTGTTGTCGGTGTGTTTGTGTGTGTGTGTGGTCGGTGTGTGTGTGTGTGTGTTGTCGGTGTGTGTGTGTTGTGTGTGTGTGTGTTGTCGGTGTGTGTTTGTTGTCGGTGTGTGTGTGTGTGTGTGTGTGTTGTCGGTGTGTGTGTGTGTGTGTGTGTTGTCGGTGTGTGTGTGTGTGTTTGTGTTGTCGGTGTGTGTGTGTGTGTGTGTTGTCGGTGTGTGTGTGTGTGTGTGTTGTCGGTGTGTGTGTGTGTGTTGTCGGTGTGTGTGTGTGTGTGTTGTCGGTGTGTGTGTGTGTGTTGTGTGTGTGTGTGTTGTCGGTGTGTGTGTGTGTGTGTTGTCGGTGTGTGTGTGTGTGTGTGTGTTGTCGGTGTGTGTGTGTTGTCGGTGTGTGTGTGTGTGTGTGTTGTCAGTGTGTGTGTGTGTGTGTGTTGTCGGTGTGTGTGTGTGTGTGTGTTGTCGGTGTGTGTGTGTGTGTTGTCGGTGTGTGTGTGTGTGTGTGTTGTTGGTGTGTGTGTGTGTGTTGTCGGTGTGTTTGTGTGTGTGTGTTGTCGCTGTGTGTGTGTGTGTGTTGTCGGTGTGTGTGTGTGTGTGTTGTGTTTGTGTGTGTTGTCGGTGTGTGTGTGTGTGTTGTCGGTGTGTGTGTGTGTATGTGTTGTCGGTGTGTGTGTGTGTTGTCGGTGTGTGTGTGTGTGTGTTGTCGGTGTGTGTGTGTGTGTGTTGTCGGTATGTGTGTGTGTGTTGCTGGTGTTTGTGTGTGTGTGTGTGTGTGTGTGTGTTGTCGGTGTGTGTGTGTGTGTTGTCGGTGTGTGTGTGTGTGTGTTGTCGGTGTGTGTGTGTGTGTTGTCGGTGTGTGTGTGTGTGTGTGTTTGTGTTGTCGGTGTGTGTGTGTGTGTTGTGTGTGTGTGTGTTGTCGGTGTGTGTGTGTGTGTGTTGTCGGTGTGTGTGTGTGTGTGTGTTGTCGGTGTGTGTGTGTTGTCGGTGTGTGTGTGTGTGTTGTCAGTGTGTGTGTGTGTGTGTGTTGTCGGTGTGTGTGTGTGTGTGTGTTGTCGGTGTGTGTGTGTGTGATGTCGGTGTTGTGTGTGTGTGTGTTGTCGGTGTGTGTGTGTGTTGTCGGTGTTGTGTGTGTGTGTGTTGTCGGTGTGTGTGTGTGTTGTCGGTGTGTGTGTGTGTGTGTGTGTGTGTTGTCGGTGTGTGTGTGTTGTCGGTGTGTGTGTGTGTGTGTTGTCGGTGTGTGTGTGTGTGTGTTGTCGGTGTGTGTGTGTTGTCACTGTGTGTGTGTGTGTGTGTTGTCGGTGTGTGTGTGTGTGTGTGTTCGGTGTGTGTGTGTGTGTGTGTTTGTGTTGTCGGTGTGTGTGTGTGTGTGTGTGTTGTGTGTGTGTGTGTTGTCGGTGTGTGTGTTGTCGGTGTGTGTGTGTGTGTGTGTTGTCGGTGTGTGTGTGTGTTGTCGGTGTGTGTGTGTGTGTTGTCGGTGTGTGTGTGTGTGTGTTGTCGGTGTGTGTGTGTGTGTGTGTGTGTTGTCGGTGTGTGTGTGTGTGTGTTGTCGGTGTGTGTGTGTGTGTGTTGTCGGTGTGTGTGTGTTGTCGGTGTGTGTGTGTGTTGTCGGTGTGTTGTCGGTGTGTGTGTGTGTGTTGTCGGTGTGTGTGTGTGTTGTTGGTGTGTGTGTGTGTGTGTTGTCGGTGTGTGTGTGTGTGTTGTGTGTGTGTGTGTTGTCGGTGTGTGTGTGTGTTGTCGGTGTGTGTGTGTGTTGTCGGTGTGTTGTCGGTGTGTGTGTGTGTGTTGTCGGTGTGTGTGTGTGTTGTTGGTGTGTGTGTGTGTGTGTTGTCGGTGTGTGTGTGTGTGTTTGTGTGTGTGTGTTGTCGCTGTGTGTGTGTGTGTGTTGTCGGTGTGTGTGTGTGTGTGTTGTGTTTGTGTGTGTTGTCGGTGTGTGTGTGTGTGTTGTCGGTGTGTGTGTGTGTATGTGTTGTCGGTGTGTGTGTGTGTTGTCGGTGTGTGTGTGTGTGTGTTGTCGGTGTGTGTGTGTGTGTGTTGTCGGTATGTGTGTGTGTGTTGCTGGTGTTTGTGTGTGTGGTGTGTGTGTGTGTGTGTGTTGTCGGTGTGTGTGTGTGTGTTGTCGGTGTGTGTGTGTGTGTGTTGTCGGTGTGTGTGTGTGTGTTGTCGGTGTGTGTGTGTGTGTTGTCGGTGTGTTTGTGTGTGTGTGTGGTCGGTGTGTGTGTGTGTGTGTTGTCGGTGTGTGTGTGTTGTGTGTGTGTGTGTTGTCGGTGTGTGTTTGTTGTCGGTGTGTGTGTGTGTGTGTGTGTGTTGTCGGTGTGTGTGTGTGTGTGTGTGTTGTCGGTGTGTGTGTGTGTGTTTGTGTTGTCGGTGTGTGTGTGTGTGTGTGTTGTCGGTGTGTGTGTGTGTGTGTGTTGTCGGTGTGTGTGTGTGTGTTGTCGGTGTGTGTGTGTGTGTGTTGTCGGTGTGTGTGTGTGTGTTGTGTGTGTGTGTGTTGTCGGTGTGTGTGTGTGTGTGTTGTCGGTGTGTGTGTGTGTGTGTGTGTTGTCGGTGTGTGTGTGTTGTCGGTGTGTGTGTGTGTGTGTGTTGTCAGTGTGTGTGTGTGTGTGTGTTGTCGGTGTGTGTGTGTGTGTGTGTTGTCGGTGTGTGTGTGTGTGTTGTCGGTGTGTGTGTGTGTGTGTGTTGTTGGTGTGTGTGTGTGTGTTGTCGGTGTGTTTGTGTGTGTGTGTTGTCGCTGTGTGTGTGTGTGTGTTGTCGGTGTGTGTGTGTGTGTGTTGTGTTTGTGTGTGTTGTCGGTGTGTGTGTGTGTGTTGTCGGTGTGTGTGTGTGTATGTGTTGTCGGTGTGTGTGTGTGTTGTCGGTGTGTGTGTGTGTGTGTTGTCGGTGTGTGTGTGTGTGTGTTGTCGGTATGTGTGTGTGTGTTGCTGGTGTTTGTGTGTGTGTGTGTGTGTGTGTGTGTTGTCGGTGTGTGTGTGTGTGTTGTCGGTGTGTGTGTGTGTGTGTTGTCGGTGTGTGTGTGTGTGTTGTCGGTGTGTGTGTGTGTGTTGTCGGTGTGTTTGTGTGTGTGTGTGGTCGGTGTGTGTGTGTGTGTGTTGTCGGTGTGTGTGTGTTGTGTGTGTGTGTTGTCGGTGTGTGTGTGTGTTGTCGGTGTGTGTGTGTGTGTTTGTGTTGTCGGTGTGTGTGTGTGTGTGTGTTGTCGGTGTGTGTGTGTGTGTGTTGTCGGCGTGTGTGTGTGTGTGTCGGTGTGTGTGTGTGTATGTGTTGTCGGTGTGTGTGTGTGTGTGTTGTCGGTGTGTGTGTGTGTGTGTTGTCGGTGTGTGTGTGTGTGTGTTGTCGGTATGTGTGTGTGTGTTGCTGGTGTTTGTGTGTGTGTGTGTTGTCGGTGTTTGTGTGTTGTCGGTGTGTGTGTGTGTGTGTGTGTGTGTGTGTGTGTGTGTGTGTGTGTTGTCGGTGTGTGTGTGTGTGTTGTCGGTGTGTGTGTGTGTGTGTTGTTGGTGTGTGTGTGTGTGTTGTCGGTGTGTGTGTGTGTGTTGTCGGTGTGTTTGTATGTGTGTGTGGTCGGTGTGTGTGTGTGTGTGTTGTCGGTGTGTGTGTGTTGTGTGTGTGTGTGTTGTCGGTGTGTGTGTTTGTTGTCGGTGTGTGTGTGTGTGTGTGTGTGTGTGTGTTGTCGGTGTGTGTGTGTGTGTGTGTGTTGTCGGTGTGTGTGTGTGTGTGTGTTTGTGTTGTCGGTGTGTGTGTGTGTGTGTTGTGTGTGTGTGTGTTGTCGGTGTGTGTGTGTGTTGTCGGTGTGTGTGTGTGTGTGTGTGTGTGTGTTGTCGGTGTGTGTGTGTGTGTTGTCGGTGTGTGTGTGTGTGTTGTCGGTGTGTGTGTGTGTGTTGTCGGTGTGTATGTGTGTGTGTTGTCAGTGTGTGTGTGTGTGTGTTGTCGGTGTGTGTGTGTTTATGTGTTGTCGGTGTGTGTGTGTGTGTGTTGTCGGTGTGTGTGTGTGTGTTGTCGGTGTGTGTGTGTGTGTTGTCGGTGTGTGTGTGTGTGTGTTGTCGGTGTGTGTGTGTGTGTGTGTGTGTGTGTGTTGTCGGTGTGTGTGTGTGTGTGTGTTGTCGGTGTGTGTGTGTTGTCGGTGTGTGTGTGTGTTGTCGGTGTGTTGTCGGTGTGTGTGTGTGTGTTGTCGGTGTGTGTGTGTGTGTTGTTGGTGTGTGTGTGTGTGTGTTGTCGGTGTGTGTGTGTGTTGTGTGTGTGTGTGTTGTCGGTGTGTGTGTGTGTTGTCGGTGTGTGTGTGTGTGTGTGTGTTGTCGTTGTGTGTGTGTGTGTGTTGTCGGTGTGTGTGTGTGTGTGTTGTCGGTGTGTGTGTGTGTGTGTGTTGTCGGTGTGTGTGTGTGTGTTGTCGGTGTGTGTGTGTGTGTGTTGTCGGTGTGTGTGTGTGTTGTCGGTGTGTGTGTGTGTGTGTTGTCGGTGTGTGTGTGTGTGTGTTGTCGGTATGTGTGTGTGTGTTGCTGGTGTTTGTGTGTGTGTGTGTGTGTGTGTGTGTTGTCGGTGTGTGTGTGTGTGTTGTCGGTGTGTGTGTGTGTGTGTTGTCGGTGTGTGTGTGTGTGTTGTCGGTGTGTGTGTGTGTGTTGTCGGTGTGTTTGTGTGTGTGTGTGGTCGGTGTGTGTGTGTGTGTGTTGTCGGTGTGTGTGTGTTGTGTGTGTGTGTGTTGTCGGTGTGTGTTTGTTGTCGGTGTGTGTGTGTGTGTGTGTGTGTTGTCGGTGTGTGTGTGTGTGTGTGTGTTGTCGGTGTGTGTGTGTGTGTTTGTGTTGTCGGTGTGTGTGTGTGTGTGTGTTGTCGGTGTGTGTGTGTGTGTGTTGTCGGCGTGTGTGTGTGTGTTGTCGGTGTGTGTGTGTGTATGTGTTGTCGGTGTGTGTGTGTGTGTGTTGTCGGTGTGTGTGTGTGTGTGTTGTCGGTGTGTGTGTGTGTGTGTGTTGTCGGTATGTGTGTGTGTGTTGCTGGTGTTTGTGTGTGTGTGTGTTGTCGGTGTGTGTGTGTTGTCTTTGTGTGTGTGTGTGTGTGTGTGTGTGTGTGTGTGTGTGTGTGTGTTGTCGGTGTGTGTGTGTGTGTTGTCGGTGTGTGTGTGTGTGTGTTGTTGGTGTGTGTGTGTGTGTTGTCGGTGTGTGTGTGTGTGTTGTCGGTGTGTTTGTATGTGTGTGTGGTCGGTGTGTGTGTGTGTGTGTTGTCGGTGTGTGTGTGTTGTGTGTGTGTGTGTTGTCGGTGTGTGTGTGTGTTGTCGGTGTGTGTGTGTGTGTGTGTGTGTGTGTTGTCGGTGTGTGTGTGTGTGTTGTCGGTGTGTGTGTGTGTGTGTGTCGGTGTGTGTGTGTGTGTTGTCGGTGTGTATGTGTGTGTGTTGTCAGTGTGTGTGTGTGTGTGTTGTCGGTGTGTGTGTGTTTATGTGTTGTCGGTGTGTGTGTGTGTGTGTTGTCGGTGTGTGTGTGTGTGTTGTCGGTGTGTGTGTGTGTGTTGTCGGTGTGTGTGTGTGTGTGTTGTCGGTGTGTGTGTGTGTGTGTGTGTGTGTGTGTGTGTGTTGTCGGTGTGTGTGTGTGTGTGTGTTGTCGGTGTGTGTGTGTTGTCGGTGTGTGTGTGTGTTGTCGGTGTGTTGTCGGTGTGTGTGTGTGTGTTGTCGGTGTGTGTGTGTGTGTTGTTGGTGTGTGTGTGTGTGTTGTCGGTGTGTGTGTGTGTTGTGTGTGTGTGTGTTGTCGGTGTGTGTGTGTGTTGTCGGTGTGTGTGTGTGTGTGTGTGTTGTCGTTGTGTGTGTGTGTGTGTTGTCGGTGTG
>NW_027675556.1:80000-92500 GCF_965601325.2 Salmo salar | reverse complement strand
TCGGTGTGTGTGTGTGTTGTCGGTGTGTGTGTGTGTGTGTGTGTTGTCGTTGTGTGTGTGTGTGTGTTGTCGGTGTGTGTGTGTGTGTGTTGTCGGTGTGTGTGTGTGTGTGTGTTGTCGGTGTGTGTGTGTGTGTTGTCGGTGTGTGTGTGTGTGTGTTGTCGGTGTGTGTGTGTGTTGTCGGTGTGTGTGTGTGTGTGTTGTCGGTGTGTGTGTGTGTGTGTTGTCGGTATGTGTGTGTGTGTTGCTGGTGTTTGTGTGTGTGTGTGTGTGTGTGTGTGTTGTCGGTGTGTGTGTGTGTGTTGTCGGTGTGTGTGTGTGTGTGTTGTCGGTGTGTGTGTGTGTGTTGTCGGTGTGTGTGTGTGTGTTGTCGGTGTGTTTGTGTGTGTGTGTGGTCGGTGTGTGTGTGTGTGTGTTGTCGGTGTGTGTGTGTTGTGTGTGTGTGTGTTGTCGGTGTGTGTTTGTTGTCGGTGTGTGTGTGTGTGTGTGTGTGTTGTCGGTGTGTGTGTGTGTGTGTGTGTTGTCGGTGTGTGTGTGTGTGTTTGTGTTGTCGGTGTGTGTGTGTGTGTGTGTTGTCGGTGTGTGTGTGTGTGTGTTGTCGGCGTGTGTGTGTGTGTTGTCGGTGTGTGTGTGTGTATGTGTTGTCGGTGTGTGTGTGTGTGTGTTGTCGGTGTGTGTGTGTGTGTGTTGTCGGTGTGTGTGTGTGTGTGTGTTGTCGGTATGTGTGTGTGTGTTGCTGGTGTTTGTGTGTGTGTGTGTTGTCGGTGTGTGTGTGTTGTCTTTGTGTGTGTGTGTGTGTGTGTGTGTGTGTGTGTGTGTGTGTGTGTTGTCGGTGTGTGTGTGTGTGTTGTCGGTGTGTGTGTGTGTGTGTTGTTGGTGTGTGTGTGTGTGTTGTCGGTGTGTGTGTGTGTGTTGTCGGTGTGTTTGTATGTGTGTGTGGTCGGTGTGTGTGTGTGTGTGTTGTCGGTGTGTGTGTGTTGTGTGTGTGTGTGTTGTCGGTGTGTGTGTGTGTTGTCGGTGTGTGTGTGTGTGTGTGTGTGTGTGTTGTCGGTGTGTGTGTGTGTGTTGTCGGTGTGTGTGTGTGTGTTGTCGGTGTGTGTGTGTGTGTTGTCGGTGTGTATGTGTGTGTGTTGTCAGTGTGTGTGTGTGTGTGTTGTCGGTGTGTGTGTGTTTATGTGTTGTCGGTGTGTGTGTGTGTGTGTTGTCGGTGTGTGTGTGTGTGTTGTCGGTGTGTGTGTGTGTGTTGTCGGTGTGTGTGTGTGTGTGTTGTCGGTGTGTGTGTGTGTGTGTGTGTGTGTGTGTGTGTCGGTGTGTGTGTGTGTGTGTGTTGTCGGTGTGTGTGTGTTGTCGGTGTGTGTGTGTGTTGTCGGTGTGTTGTCGGTGTGTGTGTGTGTGTTGTCGGTGTGTGTGTGTGTGTTGTTGGTGTGTGTGTGTGTGTGTTGTCGGTGTGTGTGTGTGTTGTGTGTGTGTGTGTTGTCGGTGTGTGTGTGTGTTGTCGGTGTGTGTGTGTGTGTGTGTGTTGTCGTTGTGTGTGTGTGTGTGTTGTCGGTGTGTGTGTGTGTGTGTTGTCGGTGTGTGTGTGTGTGTGTGTTGTCGGTGTGTGTGTGTGTGTTGTCGGTGTGTGTGTGTGTGTGTTGTCGGTGTGTGTGTGTGTTGTCGGTGTGTGTGTGTGTGTGTTGTCGGTGTGTGTGTGTGTGTGTTGTCGGTATGTGTGTGTGTGTTGCTGGTGTTTGTGTGTGTGTGTGTGTGTGTGTGTGTTGTCGGTGTGTGTGTGTGTGTTGTCGGTGTGTGTGTGTGTGTGTTGTCGGTGTGTGTGTGTGTGTTGTCGGTGTGTGTGTGTGTGTTGTCGGTGTGTTTGTGTGTGTGTGTGGTCGGTGTGTGTGTGTGTGTGTTGTCGGTGTGTGTGTGTTGTGTGTGTGTGTGTTGTCGGTGTGTGTTTGTTGTCGGTGTGTGTGTGTGTGTGTGTGTGTTGTCGGTGTGTGTGTGTGTGTGTGTGTTGTCGGTGTGTGTGTGTGTGTTTGTGTTGTCGGTGTGTGTGTGTGTGTGTGTTGTCGGTGTGTGTGTGTGTGTGTTGTCGGCGTGTGTGTGTGTGTTGTCGGTGTGTGTGTGTGTATGTGTTGTCGGTGTGTGTGTGTGTGTGTTGTCGGTGTGTGTGTGTGTGTGTTGTCGGTGTGTGTGTGTGTGTGTGTTGTCGGTATGTGTGTGTGTGTTGCTGGTGTTTGTGTGTGTGTGTGTTGTCGGTGTGTGTGTGTTGTCTTTGTGTGTGTGTGTGTGTGTGTGTGTGTGTGTGTGTGTGTGTGTGTGTTGTCGGTGTGTGTGTGTGTGTTGTCGGTGTGTGTGTGTGTGTGTTGTTGGTGTGTGTGTGTGTGTTGTCGGTGTGTGTGTGTGTGTTGTCGGTGTGTTTGTATGTGTGTGTGGTCGGTGTGTGTGTGTGTGTGTTGTCGGTGTGTGTGTGTTGTGTGTGTGTGTGTTGTCGGTGTGTGTGTTTGTTGTCGGTGTGTGTGTGTGTGTGTGTGTGTGTGTGTGTGTTGTCGGTGTGTGTGTGTGTGTGTGTTGTCGGTGTGTGTGTGTGTGTGTGTTTGTGTTGTCGGTGTGTGTGTGTGTGTGTTGTGTGTGTGTGTGTTGTCGGTGTGTGTGTGTGTTGTCGGTGTGTGTGTGTGTGTGTGTGTGTGTGTGTTGTCGGTGTGTGTGTGTGTGTTGTCGGTGTGTGTGTGTGTGTTGTCGGTGTGTGTGTGTGTGTTGTCGGTGTGTATGTGTGTGTGTTGTCAGTGTGTGTGTGTGTGTGTTGTCGGTGTGTGTGTGTTTATGTGTTGTCGGTGTGTGTGTGTGTGTGTTGTCGGTGTGTGTGTGTGTGTTGTCGGTGTGTGTGTGTGTGTTGTCGGTGTGTGTGTGTGTGTGTTGTCGGTGTGTGTGTGTGTGTGTGTGTGTGTGTGTTGTCGGTGTGTGTGTGTGTGTGTGTTGTCGGTGTGTGTGTGTTGTCGGTGTGTGTGTGTGTTGTCGGTGTGTTGTCGGTGTGTGTGTGTGTGTTGTCGGTGTGTGTGTGTGTGTTGTTGGTGTGTGTGTGTGTGTGTTGTCGGTGTGTGTGTGTGTTGTGTGTGTGTGTGTTGTCGGTGTGTGTGTGTGTTGTCGGTGTGTGTGTGTGTGTGTGTGTTGTCGTTGTGTGTGTGTGTGTGTTGTCGGTGTGTGTGTGTGTGTGTTGTCGGTGTGTGTGTGTGTGTGTGTTGTCGGTGTGTGTGTGTGTGTTGTCGGTGTGTGTGTGTGTGTGTTGTCGGTGTGTGTGTGTGTGTTGTGTGTGTGTGTGTTGTCGGTGTGTGTGTGTGTGTGTTGTCGGTGTGTGTGTGTGTGTGTGTGTTGTCGGTGTGTGTGTGTTGTCGGTGTGTGTGTGTGTTGTCAGTGTGTGTGTGTGTGTGTGTTGTCGGTGTGTGTGTGTGTGTGTGTTGTCGGTGTGTGTGTGTGTGATGTCGGTGTTGTGTGTGTGTGTGTTGTCGGTGTGTGTGTGTGTTGTCGGTGTTGTGTGTGTGTGTGTTGTCGGTGTGTGTGTGTGTTGTCGGTGTGTGTGTGTGTGTGTGTGTGTGTTGTCGGTGTGTGTGTGTTGTCGGTGTGTGTGTGTGTGTGTTGTCGGTGTGTGTGTGTGTGTGTTGTCGGTGTGTGTGTGTTGTCAGTGTGTGTGTGTGTGTGTGTTGTCGGTGTGTGTGTGTGTGTGTGTTGTCGGTGTGTGTGTGTGTGTGTGTTTGTGTTGTCGGTGTGTGTGTGTGTGTGTGTGTTGTGTGTGTGTGTGTTGTCGGTGTGTGTGTGTGTTGTCGGTGTGTGTGTGTGTGTGTTGTCGGTGTGTGTGTGTGTGTGTTGTCGGTGTGTGTGTGTGTTGTCGGTGTGTGTGTGTGTGTTGTCAGTGTGTGTGTGTGTGTTGTCGGTGTGTGTGTGTGTTGTCGGTGTGTGTGTGTGTGTGTTGTCGGTGTGTGTGTGTGTGTGTTGTCGGTATGTGTGTGTGTGTTGCTGGTGTTTGTGTGTGTGTGTGTGTGTGTGTGTGTTGTCGGTGTGTGTGTGTGTGTTGTCGGTGTGTGTGTGTGTGTGTTGTCGGTGTGTGTGTGTGTGTTGTCGGTGTGTGTGTGTGTGTTGTCGGTGTGTTTGTGTGTGTGTGTGGTCGGTGTGTGTGTG
Organism: Salmo salar; assembly: GCF_965601325.2. Lineage (NCBI taxonomy): Eukaryota > Metazoa > Chordata > Actinopteri > Salmoniformes > Salmonidae > Salmo > Salmo salar. Next base: position 88,345 of record NW_027675556.1, on the reverse strand, counting down.
TGTGTGTTGTCGGTGTGTGTGTGTTGTGTGTGTGTGTGTTGTCGGTGTGTGTTTGTTGTCGGTGTGTGTGTGTGTGTGTGTGTGTTGTCGGTGTGTGTGTGTGTTGTCGGTGTGTGTGTGTGTGTTTGTGTTGTCGGTGTGTGTGTGTGTGTGTGTTGTCGGTGTGTGTGTGTGTGTGTTGTCGGCGTGTGTGTGTGTGTTGTCGGTGTGTGTGTGTGTATGTGTTGTCGGTGTGTGTGTGTGTGTGTTGTCGGTGTGTGTGTGTGTGTGTTGTCGGTGTGTGTGTGTGTGTGTTGTCGGTATGTGTGTGTGTGTTGCTGGTGTTTGTGTGTGTGTGTGTTGTCGGTGTGTGTGTGTTGTCGGTGTGTGTGTGTGTGTGTGTGTGTGTGTGTGTGTGTGTGTGTGTGTTGTCGGTGTGTGTGTGTGTGTTGTCGGTGTGTGTGTGTGTGTGTTGTTGGTGTGTGTGTGTGTGTTGTCGGTGTGTGTGTGTGTGTTGTCGGTGTGTTTGTATGTGTGTGTGGTCGGTGTGTGTGTGTGTGTGTTGTCGGTGTGTGTGTGTTGTGTGTGTGTGTGTTGTCGGTGTGTGTGTTTGTTGTCGGTGTGTGTGTGTGTGTGTGTGTGTGTGTGTTGTCGGTGTGTGTGTGTGTGTGTGTTGTCGGTGTGTGTGTGTGTGTGTGTTTGTGTTGTCGGTGTGTGTGTGTGTGTGTTGTGTGTGTGTGTGTTGTCGGTGTGTGTGTGTGTTGTCGGTGTGTGTGTGTGTGTGTGTGTGTGTGTTGTCGGTGTGTGTGTGTGTGTTGTCGGTGTGTGTGTGTGTGTTGTCGGTGTGTGTGTGTGTGTTGTCGGTGTGTATGTGTGTGTGTTGTCAGTGTGTGTGTGTGTGTGTTGTCGGTGTGTGTGTGTTTATGTGTTGTCGGTGTGTGTGTGTGTGTGTGTTGTCGGTGTGTGTGTGTGTGTTGTCGGTGTGTGTGTGTGTGTTGTCGGTGTGTGTGTGTGTGTGTTGTCGGTGTGTGTGTGTGTGTGTGTGTGTGTGTGTTGTCGGTGTGTGTGTGTGTGTGTGTTGTCGGTGTGTGTGTGTTGTCGGTGTGTGTGTGTGTTGTCGGTGTGTTGTCGGTGTGTGTGTGTGTGTTGTCGGTGTGTGTGTGTGTGTTGTTGGTGTGTGTGTGTGTGTGTTGTCGGTGTGTGTGTGTGTTGTGTGTGTGTGTGTTGTCGGTGTGTGTGTGTGTTGTCGGTGTGTGTGTGTGTGTGTGTGTTGTCGTTGTGTGTGTGTGTGTGTTGTCGGTGTGTGTGTGTGTGTGTTGTCGGTGTGTGTGTGTGTGTGTGTTGTCGGTGTGTGTGTGTGTGTTGTCGGTGTGTGTGTGTGTGTGTTGTCGGTGTGTGTGTGTGTTGTCGGTGTGTGTGTGTGTGTGTTGTCGGTGTGTGTGTGTGTGTGTTGTCGGTATGTGTGTGTGTGTTGCTGGTGTTTGTGTGTGTGTGTGTGTGTGTGTGTGTTGTCGGTGTGTGTGTGTGTGTTGTCGGTGTGTGTGTGTGTGTGTTGTCGGTGTGTGTGTGTGTGTTGTCGGTGTGTGTGTGTGTGTTGTCGGTGTGTTTGTGTGTGTGTGTGGTCGGTGTGTGTGTGTGTGTGTTGTCGGTGTGTGTGTGTTGTGTGTGTGTGTGTTGTCGGTGTGTGTTTGTTGTCGGTGTGTGTGTGTGTGTGTGTGTTGTCGGTGTGTGTGTGTGTTGTCGGTGTGTGTGTGTGTGTGTTGTCGGCGTGTGTGTGTGTGTGTTGTCGGTGTGTGTGTGTGTATGTGTTGTCGGTGTGTGTGTGTGTGTGTTGTCGGTGTGTGTGTGTGTGTGTTGTCGGTGTGTGTGTGAGTGTGTGTTGTCGGTATGTGTGTGTGTGTTGCTGGTGTTTGTGTGTGTGTGTGTTGTCGGTGTGTGTGTGTTGTCTTTGTGTGTGTGTGTGTGGTGTGTGTGTGTGTGTGTGTGTGTGTGTGTTGTCGGTGTGTGTGTGTGTGTTGTCGGTGTGTGTGTGTGTGTGTTGTTGGTGTGTGTGTGTGTGTTGTCGGTGTGTGTGTGTGTGTTGTCGGTGTGTTTGTATGTGTGTGTGGTCGGTGTGTGTGTGTGTGTGTTGTCGGTGTGTGTGTGTTGTGTGTGTGTGTGTTGTCGGTGTGTGTGTTTGTTGTCGGTGTGTGTGTGTGTGTGTGTGTGTGTGTGTTGTCGGTGTGTGTGTGTGTGTGTGTTGTCGGTGTGTGTGTGTGTGTGTGTTTGTGTTGTCGGTGTGTGTGTGTGTGTGTTGTGTGTGTGTGTGTTGTCGGTGTGTGTGTGTGTTGTCGGTGTGTGTGTGTGTGTGTGTGTGTGTGTGTTGTCGGTGTGTGTGTGTGTGTTGTCGGTGTGTGTGTGTGTGTTGTCGGTGTGTGTGTGTGTGTTGTCGGTGTGTATGTGTGTGTGTTGTCAGTGTGTGTGTGTGTGTGTTGTCGGTGTGTGTGTGTTTATGTGTTGTCGGTGTGTGTGTGTGTGTGTTGTCGGTGTGTGTGTGTGTATGTGTTGTCGGTGTGTGTGTGTGTGTGTTGTCGGTGTGTGTGTGTGTGTGTTGTCGGTGTGTGTGTGAGTGTGTGTTGTCGGTATGTGTGTGTGTGTTGCTGGTGTTTGTGTGTGTGTGTGTTGTCGGTGTGTGTGTGTTGTCTTTGTGTGTGTGTGTGTGTGTGTGTGTGTGTGTGTGTGTGTGTGTGTGTTGTCGGTGTGTGTGTGTGTGTTGTCGGTGTGTGTGTGTGTGTGTTGTTGGTGTGTGTGTGTGTGTTGTCGGTGTGTGTGTGTGTGTTGTCGGTGTGTTTGTATGTGTGTGTGGTCGGTGTGTGTGTGTGTGTGTTGTCGGTGTGTGTGTGTTGTGTGTGTGTGTGTTGTCGGTGTGTGTGTTTGTTGTCGGTGTGTGTGTGTGTGTGTGTGTGTGTGTGTTGTCGGTGTGTGTGTGTGTGTGTGTTGTCGGTGTGTGTGTGTGTGTGTGTTTGTGTTGTCGGTGTGTGTGTGTGTGTGTTGTGTGTGTGTGTGTTGTCGGTGTGTGTGTGTGTTGTCGGTGTGTGTGTGTGTGTGTGTGTGTGTGTGTTGTCGGTGTGTGTGTGTGTGTTGTCGGTGTGTGTGTGTGTGTTGTCGGTGTGTGTGTGTGTGTTGTCGGTGTGTATGTGTGTGTGTTGTCAGTGTGTGTGTGTGTGTGTTGTCGGTGTGTGTGTGTTTATGTGTTGTCGGTGTGTGTGTGTGTGTGTTGTCGGTGTGTGTGTGTGTGTTGTCGGTGTGTGTGTGTGTGTTGTCGGTGTGTGTGTGTGTGTGTTGTCGGTGTGTGTGTGTGTGTGTGTGTGTGTGTGTGTGTTGTCGGTGTGTGTGTGTGTGTGTGTTGTCGGTGTGTGTGTGTTGTCGGTGTGTGTGTGTGTTGTCGGTGTGTTGTCGGTGTGTGTGTGTGTGTTGTCGGTGTGTGTGTGTGTGTTGTTGGTGTGTGTGTGTGTGTGTTGTCGGTGTGTGTGTGTGTTGTGTGTGTGTGTGTTGTCGGTGTGTGTGTGTGTGTGTGTGTTGTCGTTGTGTGTGTGTGTGTGTTGTCGGTGTGTGTGTGTGTGTGTTGTCGGTGTGTGTGTGTGTGTGTGTTGTCGGTGTGTGTGTGTGTGTTGTCGGTGTGTGTGTGTGTGTGTTGTCGGTGTGTGTGTGTGTGTTGTGTGTGTGTGTGTTGTCGGTGTGTGTGTGTGTGTGTTGTCGGTGTGTGTGTGTGTGTGTGTGTTGTCGGTGTGTGTGTGTTGTCGGTGTGTGTGTGTTGTCAGTGTGTGTGTGTGTGTGTGTGTTGTCGGTGTGTGTGTGTGTGTGTGTTGTCGGTGTGTGTGTGTGTGATGTCGGTGTTGTGTGTGTGTGTGTTGTCGGTGTGTGTGTGTGTTGTCGGTGTTGTGTGTGTGTGTGTTGTCGGTGTGTGTGTGTGTTGTCGGTGTGTGTGTGTGTGTGTGTGTGTGTTGTCGGTGTGTGTGTGTTGTAGGTGTGTGTGTGTGTGTGTTGTCGGTGTGTGTGTGTGTGTGTTGTCGGTGTGTGTGTGTTGTCAGTGTGTGTGTGTGTGTGTGTTGTCGGTGTGTGTGTGTGTGTGTGTTGTCGGTGTGTGTGTGTGTGTGTGTGTTTGTGTTGTCGGTGTGTGTGTGTGTGTGTGTGTTGTGTGTGTGTGTTGTCGGTGTGTGTGTGTGTTGTCGGTGTGTGTGTGTGTGTGTTGTCGGTGTGTGTGTGTGTGTGTTGTCGGTGTGTGTGTGTGTTGTCGGTGTGTGTGTGTGTGTTGTCAGTGTGTGTGTGTGTGTTGTCGGTGTGTGTGTGTGTTGTCGGTGTGTGTGTGTTGTCAGTGTGTGTGTGTGTGTTGTCGATGTGTGTGTGTGTGTTGTCGGTGTGTATGTGTGTGTGTTGTCAGTGTGTGTGTGTGTGTGTTGTCGGTGTGTGTGTGTTTATGTGTTGTCGGTGTGTGTGTGTGTGTGTGTTGTCGGTGTGTGTGTGTGTGTTGTCGGTGTGTGTGTGTGTGTGTTGTCGGTGTGTGTGTGTGTGTGTTGTCGGTGTGTGTGTGTGTGTGTGTGTGTTGTCGGTGTGTGTGTGTGTGTGTTGTCGGTGTGTGTGTGTGTGTGTGTTGTCGGTGTGTGTGTGTTGTCGGTGTGTGTGTTGTCGGTGTGTTGTCGGTGTGTGTGTGTGTGTTGTCGGTGTGTGTGTGTGTGTTGTTGGTGTGTGTGTGTGTGTGTTGTCGGTGTGTGTGTGTGTGTTGTGTGTGTGTGTGTTGTCGGTGTGTGTGTGTGTTGTCGGTGTGTGTGTGTGTGTGTTGTCGGTGTGTGTGTGTGTGTTGTCGGTGTGTGTGTGTGTGTTGTCGGTGTGTGTGTGTGTGTGTGTTGTTGGTGTGTGTGTGTGTGTTGTCGGTGTGTGTGTGTGTGTGTTGTCGGTGTGTGTGTGTGTGTTGTGTGTGTGTGTGTTGTCGGTGTGTGTGTGTGTGTGTTGTCGGTGTGTGTGTGTGTGTGTGGGTTGTCGGTGTGTGTGTGTTGTCGGTGTGTGTGTGTGTGTGTGTTGTCAGTGTGTGTGTGTGTGTGTGTTGTCGGTGTGTGTGTGTGTGTGTGTTGTCGGTGTGTGTGTGTGTGTTGTCGGTGTGTGTGTGTGTGTGTTGTCGGTGTGTGTGTGTGTTGTCGGTGTGTGTGTGTGTGTGTGTGTGTGTTGTCGGTGTGTGTGTGTTGTCGGTGTGTGTGTGTGTGTGTGTGTTGTCGGTGTGTGTGTGTTGTCAGTGTGTGTGTGTGTGTGTGTTGTCGGTTTGTGTGTGTGTGTTGCTGGTGTTTGTGTGTGTGTGTGTTGTCGGTGTGTGTGTGTGTGTGTGTGTGTTGTCGGTGTGTGCGTGTGTGTTTTGTCGGTGTGTGTGTGTGTGTTGTGTGTGTGTGTGTTGTCGGTGTGTGTGTGTGTTGTCGGTTTTGTGTGTGTGTGTGTGTGTGTGTTGTCGGTGTGTGTGTGTGTGTTGTCGGTGTGTGTGTGTGTGTGTGTGTTGTCGGTGTGTGTGTGTGTGTTGTCTGTGTGTGTGTTGTCGGTGTGTGTGTGTGTGTGTTGTCGGTGTGTGTGTGTGTGTGTGTGTGTTGTCGGTGTGTGTGTGTTGTCGGTGTGTGTGTGTGTTGTCAGTGTGTGTGTGTGTGTGTGTTGTCGGTGTGTGTGTGTGTGTGTTGTCGGTGTGTGTGTGTGTGATGTCGGTGTTGTGTGTGTGTGTGTTGTCGGTGTGTGTGTGTGTTGTCGGTGTTGTGTGTGTGTGTGTTGTCGGTGTGTGTGTGTGTTGTCGGTGTGTGTGTGTGTGTGTGTGTGTGTTGTCGGTGTGTGTGTGTGTGTGTTGTCGGTGTGTGTGTGTTAGTGTGTGTGTGTGTGTGTGTTGTCGGTGTGTGTGTGTGTGTGTGTTGTCGGTGTGTGTGTGTGTGTGTGTGTTTGTGTTGTCGGTGTGTGTGTGTGTGTTGTGTGTGTGTGTTGTCGGTGTGTGTGTGTGTTGTCGGTGTGTGTGTGTGTGTGTTGTCGGTGTGTGTGTGTGTGTGTTGTCGGTGTGTGTGTGTGTTGTCGGTGTGTGTGTGTGTGTTGTCAGTGTGTGTGTGTGTGTTGTCGGTGTGTGTGTGTGTGTTGTCGGTGTGTATGTGTGTGTGTTGTCAGTGTGTGTGTGTGTGTGTTGTCGGTGTGTGTGTGTTTATGTGTTGTCGGTGTGTGTGTGTGTGTGTGGTGTGGGGGGGCGGTGTGTGTGTGTGTGTGTTGTCGGTGTGTGTGTGTGTGTGTTGTCGGTGTGTGTTTGTGTGTTGTCGGTGTGTGTGTGTGTGTGTTGTCGGTGTGTGTGTGTGTGTGTGTTGTCGGTGTGTGTGTGTTGTCGGTGTATGTGTGTGTTGTCGGTGTGTTGTCGGTGTGTGTGTGTGTGTTGTCGGTGTGTGTGTGTGTGTTGTTGGTGTGTGTGTGTGTGTGTTGTCGGTGTGTGTGTGTGTGTTGTGTGTGTGTGTGTTGTCGGTGTGTGTGTGTGTTGTCGGTGTGTGTGTGTGTGTGTTGTCGGGTGTGTGTGTGTGTGTTGTCGGTGTGTGTGTGTGTGTGTTGTCGGTGTGTGTGTGTGTGTGTGTTGTCGGTGTGTGTGTGTGTGTTGTCGGTGTGTGTGTGTGTGTGTTGTCGGTGTGTGTGTGTGTGTTGTGTGTGTGTGTGTTGTCGGTGTGTGTGTGTGTGTGTTGTCGGTGTGTGTGTGTGTGTGTGTGTTGTCGGTGTGTGTGTGTTGTCGGTGTGTGTGTGTGTGTGTGTTGTCAGTGTGTGTGTGTGTGTGTGTTGTCGGTGTGTGTGTGTGTGTTGTCGGTGTGTGTGTGTGTGTTGTCGGTGTGTGTGTGTGTATGTGTTGTCGGTGTGTGTGTTGTCGGTGTGTGTGTGTGTGTGTTGTCGGTGTGTGTGTGTGTGTGTTGTCGGTATGTGTGTGTGTGTTGCTGGTGTTTGTGTGTGTGTGTGTGTGTGTGTGTGTTGTCGGTGTGTGTGTGTGTGTTGTCGGTGTGTGTGTGTGTGTGTTGTCGGTGTGTGTGTGTGTGTTGTCGGTGTGTGTGTGTGTGTTGTCGGTGTGTTTGTGTGTGTGTGTGGTCGGTGTGTGTGTGTGTGTGTTGTCGGTGTGTGTGTGTTGTGTGTGTGTGTGTTGTCGGTGTGTGTTTGTTGTCGGTGTGTGTGTGTGTGTGTGTTGTCGGTGTGTGTGTGTGTGTGTTGTCGGTGTGTGTGTGTGTGTTTGTGTTGTCGGTGTGTGTGTGTGTGTGTGTTGTCGGTGTGTGTGTGTGTGTGTTGTCGGTGTGTGTGTGTGTGTTGTCGGTGTTGTGTGTGTGTGTGTTGTCGGTGTGTGTGTGTGTTGTCGGTGTGTGTGTGTGTGTTGTCGGTGTGTGTGTGTTGTCGGTGTGTGTGTGTGTGTGTTGTCGGTGTATATGTGTGTGTTGTCGGTGTGTGTGTGTTGTCAGTGTGTGTGTGTGTGTGTGTTGTCGGTGTGTGTGTGTGTGTTGCTGGTGTTTGTGTGTGTGTGTGTTGTCGGTGTGTGTGTGTGTGTGTGTGTGTTGTCGGTGTGTGCGTGTGTGTTTTGTCGGTGTGTGTGTGTGTGTTGTGTGTGTGTGTGTTGTCGGTGTGTGTGTGTGTTGTCGGTTTTGTGTGTGTGTGTGTGTGTGTTGTCGGTGTGTGTGTGTGTGTTGTCGGTGTGTGTGTGTGTGTGTGTGTGTTGTCGGTGTGTGTGTGTGTTGTCGGTGTGTGTGTGTGTGTTGTCGGTGTGTGTGTGTGTGTGTGTGTGTGTGTTGTCGGTGTGTGTGTGTGTGTTGTCGGTGTGTGTGTGTGTGTGTGTTATTGGTGTGTGTGTGTGTGTTGTCGGTGTGTTTGTGTGTGTGTGTTGTCGCTGTGTGTGTGTGTGTGTTGTCGGTGTGTGTGTGTGTGTGTTGTGTTTGTGTGTGTTGTCGGTGTGTGTGTGTGTGTTGTCGGTGTGTGTGTGTGTATGTGTTGTCGGTGTGTGTGTTGTCGGTGTGTGTGTGTGTGTGTTGTCGGTGTGTGTGTGTGTGTGTTGTCGGTATGTGTGTGTGTGTTGCTGGTGTTTGTGTGTGTGTGTGTGTGTGTTGTCGGTGTGTGTGTGTGTGTTGTCGGTGTGTGTGTGTGTGTGTTGTCGGTGTGTGTGTGTGTGTTGTCGGTGTGTGTGTGTGTGTTGTCGGTGTGTTTGTGTGTGTGTGTGGTCGGTGTGTGTGTGTGTGTGTTGTCGGTGTGTGTGTGTTGTGTGTGTGTGTGTTGTCGGTGTGTGTTTGTTGTCGGTGTGTGTGTGTGTGTGTGTTGTCGGTGTGTGTGTGTGTGTGTGTGTTGTCGGTGTGTGTGTGTGTGTTTGTGTT
>NW_027675556.1:67500-75000 GCF_965601325.2 Salmo salar | reverse complement strand
TGTGTGTGTGTGTTGTCGGTGTGTGTGTGTGTGTTGTCGGTGTGTATGTGTGTGTGTTGTCAGTGTGTGTGTGTGTGTGTTGTCGGTGTGTGTGTGTTTATGTGTTGTCGGTGTGTGTGTGTGTGTTGTCGGTGTGTGTGTGTGTTGTCGGTGTGTGTGTGTGTGTGTTGTCGGTTTGTGTGTGTGTGTGTTGTCGGTGTGTGTGTGTGTGTTGTCGGTGTGTGTGTGTGTTGTCGGTGTGTGTGTGTGTGTTGTCGGTGTGTGTGTGTGTTGTCGGTGTGTGTGTGTGTGAGTGTTGTGAGTGTGTTGTCGGTGTGTGTGTGTGTGTGTTGTCGGTGTGTGCGTGTGTGTTTTGTCGGTGTGTGTGTGTGTGTGTTGTCGGTGTGTGTGTGTGTGTTGTGTGTGTGTGTGTTGTCGGTGTGTGTGTGTGAGTGTGTGTGTTGTCGGTGTGTGTGTGTGTGTTGTCGGTGTGTGTGTGTGTGTGTGTTGTCGGTGTGTGTGTGTTGTGTGTGTGTGTGTTGTCGGTGTGTGTGTTTGTTGTCGGTGTGTGTGTGTGTGTGTTTGTGTGTTGTCGGTGTGTGTGTGTGTGTGTGTGTTGTCGGTGTGTGTGTGTGTGTGTGTTTGTGTTGTCGGTGTGTGTGTGTGTGTGTGTTGTGTGTGTGTGTGTTGTCGGTGTGTGTGTGTGTTGTCGGTGTGTGTGTGTGTGTGTTTTGTCGGTGTGTGTGTGTGTGTGTGTTGTCGGTGTGTGTGTGTGTTGTCGGTGTGTGTGTGTGTGTGTGTGTGTGTGTGTTGTCGGTGTGTGTGTTTGTGTTGTCGGTGTGTGTGTGTGTGTTGTCGGTGTGTGTGTGTTGTCGGTGTGTATGTGTGTGTGTTGTCAGTGTGTGTGTGTGTGTGTTGTCGGTGTGTGTGTGTTTATGTGTTGTCGGTGTGTGTGTGTGTGTGTTGTCGGTGTGTGTGTGTGTGTTGTCGGGTGTGTGTGTGTGTGTTGTCGGTGTGTGTGTGTGTGTGTTGTCGGTGTGTGTGTGTGTGTGTGTGTTGTCGGTGTGTGTGTGTTGTCGGTGTGTGTGTGTTGTCGGTGTGTGTGTGTGTTGTCGGTGTGTTGTCGGTGTGTGTGTGTGTGTTGTTGGTGTGTGTTGTCGGTGTGTGTGTGTGTGTTGTGTGTGTGTGTGTTTTCGGTGTGTGTGTGTGTTGTCGGTGTGTGTGTGTGTGTGTGTGTTGTCGGTGTGTGTGTGTGTGTTGTCGGTGTGTGTGTGTGTGTGTTGTCGGTGTGTGTGTGTGTGTGTGTTGTCGGTGTGTGTGTGTGTGTTGTCGGTGTGTGTGTGTGTGTGTGTTGTCGGTGTGTGTGTGTGTGTTGTGTGTGTGTGTTGTCAGTGTGTGTGTGTGTGTGTTGTCGGTGTGTGTGTGTGTGTGTGTGTTGTCGGTGTGTGTGTGTTGTCGGTGTGTGTGTGTGTGTTGTCAGTGTGTGTGTGTGTGTATGTTGTCGGTGTGTGTGTGTGTGTTGTCGGTGTGTGTGTGTGTGTTGTCGGTGTTGTGTGTGTGTGTGTTGTCGGTGTGTGTGTGTGTTGTCGGTGTGTGTGTGTTGTCAGTGTGTGTGTGTGTGTGTGTTGTCGGTGTGTGTGTGTTGTCAGTGTGTGTGTGTGTGTGTGTTGTCGGTGTGTGTGTGTGTGTGTTGCTGGTGTTTGTGTGTGTGTGTGTTGCTGGTGTTTGTGTGTGTGTGTGTTGTCGGTGTGTGTGTGTGTGAGTGTTGTGGGTGTGTTGTCGGTGTGTGTGTGTGTGTGTGTGTGTGTGTGTGTTGTCGGTGTGTGTGTGTGTGTTGTCGGTTTGTGTGTGTGTGTGTGTGTGTTGTCGGTGTGTGTGTGTGTTGTCGGTGTGTGTGTGTGTGTGTTGTCGGTGTGTGTGTGTTGTCGGTGTGTGTGTGTGTGAGTGTTGTGGGTGTGTTGTCGGTGTGTGTGTGTGTGTGTTGTCGGTGTGTGCGTGTGTGTTTTGTCGGTGTGTGTGTGTGTGTGTTGTCGGTGTGTGTGTGTGTGTGTTGTGTGTGTGTGTTGTCGGTGTGTGTGTGTGAGTGTGTGTGTTGTCGGTGTGTGTGTGTGTGTGTGTTGTCGGTGTGTGTGTGTGTGTGTGTTGTCGGTGTGTGTGTGTGTGTGTGTTGTCGGTGTGTGTGTGTGTGTTGTCGGTTTGTGTGTGTGTGTGTGTTGTCGGTGTGTATGTGTGTGTGTTGTCAGTGTGTGTGTGTGTGTGTTGTCGGTGTGTGTGTGTTTATGTGTTGTCGGTGTGTGTGTGTGTGTGTTGTCGGTGTGTGTGTGTGTGTTGTCGGTGTGTATGTGTGTTGTCGGTGTGTGTGTGTGTGTTGTCGGTGTGTGTGTGTGTGTTGTCGGTGTGTGTGTGTGTGTGTGTGTTGTCGGTGTGTGTGTGTGTGTGTGTGTTGTCGGTGTGTGTGTGTTATCGGTGTGTGTGTGTGTGTGTGTTGTCGGTGTGTGTGTGTGTGTGTGTGTGTGTGTTGTCGGTGTGTGTGTGTGTGTGTTGTCGGTGTGTGTGTGTGTGTGTGTTGTCGGTGTGTGTGTGTGTGTGTTGTGGGTGTGTTGTCGGTGTGTGTGTGTGTGTTGTCGGTGTGTGCGTGTGTGTTTTGTCGGTGTGTGTGTGTGTGTTGTGTGTGTGTGTGTTGTCGGTGTGTGTGTGTGTTGTTGGTGTGTGTGTGTGTGTGTGTGTGTGTGTGTTGTCGGTGTGTGTGTGTGTGTGTGTGTGTGTGTGTGTGTGTGTGTGTGTGTGTGTTGTCGGTGTGTGTGTGTGTGTTGTCGGTGTGTGTGTGTGTGTTGTCGGTGTGTGTGTGTGTGTGTGTGTGTGTTGTCGGTGTGTGTGTGTGTGTGTTGTTGGTGTGTGTGTGTGTGTTGTTGGTGTGTTTGTGTGTGTGTGTTGTCGCTGTGTGTGTGTGTTGTCGGTGTGTGTGTGTGTGTTGTCGGTGTGTGTGTGTGTGTGTTGTCGGTGTGTGTGTGTGTGTTGTCGGTGTGTGTGTGTGTATGTGTTGTCGGTGTGTGTGTGTGTGTGTTGTCGGTGTGTGTGTGTGTGTGTTGTCGGTGTGTGTGTGTGTGTGTTGTCGGTATGTGTGTGTGTGTTGCTGGTGTTTGTGTGTGTGTGTGTTGTCGGTGTGTGTGTGTTGTCGGTGTGTGTGTGTGTGTGTGTGTGTGTGTGTGTGTTGTCGGTGTGTGTGTGTGTGTTGTCGGTGTGTGTGTGTGTGTTGTCGGTGTGTGTGTGTGTGTTGTCGGTGTGTGTGTGTGTGTTGTCGGTGTGTTTGTGTGTGTGTGTGGTCGGTGTGTGTGTGTGTGTTGTCGGTGTGTGTGTGTTGTGTGTGTGTGTGTTGTCGGTGTGTGTGTTTGTTGTCGGTGTGTGTGTGTGTGTGTGTGTGTTGTCGGTGTGTGTGTGTGAGTGTGTTGTCGGTGTGTGTGTGTGTGTGTGTTTGTGTTGTTGGTGAGTGTGTGTGTGTTGTCGGTGTGTGTGTGTGTGTGTTGTTGGTGTGTGTGTGTGTGTTGTTGGTGTGTTTGTGTGTGTGTGTTGTCGCTGTGTGTGTGTGTTGTCGGTGTGTGTGTGTGTGTTGTCGGTGTGTGTGTGTGTGTGTTGTCGGTGTGTGTGTGTGTGTTGTCGGTGTGTGTGTGTGTATGTGTTGTCGGTGTGTGTGTGTGTGTGTTGTCGGTGTGTGTGTGTGTGTGTTGTCGGTGTGTGTGTGTGTGTGTTGTCGGTATGTGTGTGTGTGTTGCTGGTGTTTGTGTGTGTGTGTGTTGTCGGTGTGTGTGTGTTGTCGGTGTGTGTGTGTGTGTGTGTGTGTGTGTGTTGTCGGTGTGTGTGTGTGTGTTGTCGGTGTGTGTGTGTGTGTGTGTTGTCGGTGTGTGTGTGTGTGTTGTCGGTGTGTGTGTGTGTGTTGTCGGTGTGTTTGTGTGTGTGTGTGGTCGGTGTGTGTGTGTGTGTGTTGTCGGTGTGTGTGTGTTGTGTGTGTGTGTGTTGTCGGTGTGTGTGTTTGTTGTCGGTGTGTGTGTGTGTGTGTGTGTGTGTTGTCGGTGTGTGTGTGTGAGTGTGTTGTCGGTGTGTGTGTGTGTGTGTGTTTGTGTTGTCGGTGTGTGTGTGTGTGTGTGTGTTGTGTGTGTGTGTGTTGTCGGTGTGTGTGTGTGTTGTCGGTGTTTGTGTGTGTGTGTTGTCGTTGTGTGTGTGTGTGTGTTGTCGGTGTGTGTGTGTGTTGTCGGTGTGTGTGTGTGTGTGTGTGTGTGTGTTGTCGGTGTGTGTGTGTGTGTTGTCGGTGTGTGTGTGTGTGTTGTCGGTGTGTGTGTGTGTGTTGTCGGTGTGTATGTGTGTTGTCGCAGTGTGTGTGTGTGTGTTGTCGGTGTGTGTGTGTGTGTTGTCGGTGTGTGTGTGTGTGTGTGTGTGTTGTCGGTGTGTGTGTGTGTGTGTGTGTTGTCGGTGTGTGTGTGTGTGTGTGTTGTCGGTGTGTGTGTGGGTGTGTGTGTGTTGTGTGTGTGTGTTGTCGGTGTGTGTGTGTGTGTGTTGTCGGTGTGTGTGTGTGTGTTGTCGGTGTGTGTGTGTGTTTTGTCGGTGTGTGTGTGTGTGTGTTGTCGGTGTGTGTGTGTTATCGGTGTGTGTGTGTGTGTGTGTTGTCGGTGTGTGTGTGTGTGTGTGTTGTCGGTGTGTGTGTGTGTGTGTTGTCGGTGTGTGTGTGTGTGTGTGTTGTCGGTGTGTGTGTGTTGTCGGTGTGTGTGTGTGTGTGTTGTGGGTGTGTTGTCGGTGTGTGTGTGTGTGTGTGTTGTCGGTGTGTGCGTGTGTGTTTTGTCGGTGTGTGTGTGTGTGTTGTGTGTGTGTGTGTTGTCGGTGTGTGTGTGTGTTGTTGGTGTGTGTGTGTGTGTGTGTGTGTGTGTGTGTGTTGTCGGTGTGTGTGTGTGTGTGTGTGTGTGTGTGTGGGTGTTGTCGGTGTGTGTGTGTGTGTTGTCGGTGTGTGTGTGTGTGTTGTCGGTGTGTGTGTGTGTGTGTGTGTGTTGTCGGTGAGTGTGTGTGTGTTGTCGGTGTGTGTGTGTGTGTGTTGTTGGTGTGTGTGTGTGTGTTGTCGGTGTGTTTGTGTGTGTGTGTTGTCGCTGTGTGTGTGTGTTGTCGGTGTGTGTGTGTGTGTTGTCGGTGTGTGTGTGTGTGTGTTGTCGGTGTGTGTGTGTTGTCGGTGTGTGTGTATGTGTGTGTGTGTGTGTGTGTGTGTTGTCGGTGTGTGTGTGTGTGTTGTCGGTGTGTGTGTGTGTGTGTTGTCGGTGTGTGTGTATGTGTTGTCGGTGTGTGTGTGTGTGTTGTCGGTGTGTTTGTGTGTGTGTGTGGTCGGTGTGTGTGTGTGTGTGTTGTCGGTGTGTGTGTGTTGTGTGTGTGTGTGTTGTCGGTGTGTGTGTTTGTTGTCGGTGTGTGTGTGTGTGTGTGTGTTGTCGGTGTGTGTGTGTGTGTGTGTGTTGTCGGTGTGTGTGTGTGTGTGTGTTTGTGTTGTCGGTGTGTGTGTGTGTGTGTTGTGTGTGTGTGTGTTGTCGGTGTGTGTGTGTGTTGTCGGTGTGTGTGTGTGTGTGTTGTCGGTGTGTGTGTGTGTGTGTTGTCGGTGTGTGTGTGTGTTGTCGGTGTGTGTGTGTGTGTGTGTGTGTGTGTTGTCGGTGTGTGTGTGTGTGTTGTCGGTGTGTGTGTGTGTGTTGTCGGTGTGTATGTGTGTGTGTTGTCAGTGTGTGTGTGTGTGTGTTGTCGGTGTGTGTGTGTTTATGTGTTGTCGGTGTGTGTGTGTGTGTGTTGTCGGTGTGTGTGTGTGTGTTGTCGGTGTGTGTGTGTGTGTTGTCGGTGTGTGTGTGTGTGTGTTGTCGGTGTGTGTGTGTGTGTGTGTGTTGTCGGTGTGTGTGTGTGTGTGTGTTGTCGGTGTGTGTGTGTGTGTTGTCGGTGTGTGTGTGTGTGTGTTGTCGGTGTGTGTGTGTGTGTTGTCGGTGTGTGTGTGTGTATGTGTTGTCGGTGTGTGTGTGTGTGTGTTGTCGGTGTGTGTGTGTGTGTGTTGTCGGTGTGTGTGTGTGTGTGTTGTCGGTATGTGTGTGTGTGTTGCTGGTGTTTGTGTGTGTGTGTGTTGTCGGTGTGTGTGTGTTGTCGGTGTGTGTGTGTGTGTGTGTGTGTGTGTGTGTGTTGTCGGTGTGTGTGTGTGTGTTGTCGGTGTGTGTGTGTGTGTGTTGTCGGTGTGTGTGTGTGTGTTGTCGGTGTGTGTGTGTGTGTTGTCGGTGTGTTTGTGTGTGTGTGTGGTCGGTGTGTGTGTGTGTGTGTTGTCGGTGTGTGTGTGTTGTGTGTGTGTGTGTTGTCGGTGTGTGTGTTTGTTGTCGGTGTGTGTGTGTGTGTGTGTGTGTGTTGTCGGTGTGTGTGTGTGAGTGTGTTGTCGGTGTGTGTGTGTGTGTTTGTGTTGTCGGTGAGTGTGTGTGTGTTGTCGGTGTGTGTGTGTGTGTGTTGTTGGTGTGTGTGTGTGTGTTGTTGGTGTGTTTGTGTGTGTGTGTTGTCGCTGTGTGTGTGTGTTGTCGGTGTGTGTGTGTGTGTTGTCGGTGTGTGTGTGTGTGTGTTGTCGGTGTGTGTGTGTGTGTTGTCGGTGTGTGTGTGTGTATGTGTTGTCGGTGTGTGTGTGTGTGTGTGTTGTCGGTGTGTGTGTGTGTGTGTTGTCGGTGTGTGTGTGTGTGTGTTGTCGGTATGTGTGTGTGTGTTGCTGGTGTTTGTGTGTGTGTGTGTTGTCGGTGTGTGTGTGTTGTCGGTGTGTGTGTGTGTGTGTGTGTGTGTGTGTGTGTTGTCGGTGTGTGTGTGTGTGTTGTCGGTGTGTGTGTGTGTGTGTTGTCGGTGTGTGTGTGTGTGTTGTCGGTGTGTGTGTGTGTGTTGTCGGTGTGTTTGTGTGTGTGTGTGGTCGGTGTGTGTGTGTGTGTGTTGTCGGTGTGTGTGTGTTGTGTGTGTGTGTGTTGTCGGTGTGTGTGTTTGTTGTCGGTGTGTGTGTGTGTGTGTGTGTGTGTTGTCGGTGTGTGTGTGTGAGTGTGTTGTCGGTGTGTGTGTGTGTGTGTGTTTGTGTTGTCGGTGTGTGTGTGTGTGTGTGTGTTGTGTGTGTGTGTGTTGTCGGTGTGTGTGTGTGTTGTCGGTGTTTGTGTGTGTGTGTTGTCGGTGTGTGTGTGTGTGTGTTGTCGGTGTGTGTGTGTGTTGTCGGTGTGTGTGTGTGTGTGTGTGTGTGTGTTGTCGGTGTGTGTGTGTGTGTTGTCGGTGTGTGTGTGTGTGTTGTCGGTGTGTGTGTGTGTGTTGTCGGTGTGTATGTGTGTTGTCGCAGTGTGTGTGTGTGTGTTGTCGGTGTGTGTGTGTGTGTTGTCGGTGTGTGTGTGTGTGTGTTGTCGGTGTGTGTGTGTGTGTGTGTGTTGTCGGTGTGTGTGTGTGTGTGTGTTGTCGGTGTGTGTGTGGGTGTGTGTGTGTTGTGTGTGTGTGTTGTCGGTGTGTGTGTGTGTGTGT
>NW_027675556.1:37500-62500 GCF_965601325.2 Salmo salar | reverse complement strand
TGTCGGTGTGTGTTTGTGTGTTGTCGGTATGTGTGTGTGTGTTGCTGGTGTTTGTGTGTGTGTGTGTGTGTGTGTTGTCGGTGTGTGTGTGTGTGTTGTCGGTGTGTGTGTGTGTGTGTTGTCGGTGTGTGTGTGTGTGTGTTGTCGGTGTGTGTGTGTGTGTTGTCGGTGTGTTTGTGTGTGTGTGTGGTCGGTGTGTGTGTGTGTGTTGTCGGTGTGTGTGTGTTGTGTGTGTGTGTGTTGTCGGTGTGTGTTTGTTGTCGGTGTGTGTGTGTGTGTGTGTGTGTTGTCGGTGTGTGTGTGTGTGTTGTCGGTGTGTGTGTGTGTGTTGTCGGTGTGTGTGTGTGTGTTGTCGGTGTGTGTGTGTGTGTGTGTGTTGTCGGTGTGTGTGTGTTATCGGTGTGTGTGTGTGTTGTCGGTGTGTGTGTGTGTGTGTGTGTTGTCGGTGTGTGTGTGTTGTCGGTGTGTGTGTGTGTGTGTTGTGGGTGTGTTGTCGGTGTGTGTGTGTGTGTGTGTTGTCGGTGTGTGCGTGTGTGTTTTGTCGGTGTGTGTGTGTGTGTGTGTGTGTGTGTGTGTCTGTGTGTGTGTGTGTTGTTGGTGTGTGTGTGTGTGTGTGTGTGTGTGTGTGTGTTGTCGGTGTGTGTGTGTGTGTGTGTGTGTGTGTGTGTGTGTGTGTGTGTTGTCGGTGTGTGTGTGTGTGTTGTCGGTGTGTGTGTGTGTGTGTGTGTGTGTGTTGTCGGTGAGTGTGTGTGTGTTGTCGGTGTGTGTGTGTGTGTGTTGTTGGTGTGTGTGTGTGTGTTGTTGGTGTGTTTGTGTGTGTGTGTTGTCGCTGTGTCTGTGTGTTGTCGGTGTGTGTGTGTGTGTTGTCGGTGTGTGTGTGTGTGTGTTGTCGGTGTGTGTGTGTGTGTTGTCGGTGTGTGTGTGTGTATGTGTTGTCGGTGTGTGTGTGTGTGTGTTGTCGGTGTGTGTGTGTGTGTGTTGTCGGTGTGTGTGTGTGTGTGTTGTCGGTATGTGTGTGTGTGTTGCTGGTGTTTGTGTGTGTGTGTGTTGTCGGTGTGTGTGTGTTGTCGGTGTGTGTGTGTGTGTGTGTGTGTGTGTGTGTGTCGGTGTGTGTGTGTGTGTTGTCGGTGTGTGTGTGTGTGTGTTGTCGGTGTGTGTGTGTGTGTTGTCGGTGTGTGTGTGTGTGTTGTCGGTGTGTTTGTGTGTGTGTGTGGTCGGTGTGTGTGTGTGTGTGTTGTCGGTGTGTGTGTGTTGTGTGTGTGTGTGTTGTCGGTGTGTGTGTTTGTTGTCGGTGTGTGTGTGTGTGTGTGTGTGTGTTGTCGGTGTGTGTGTGTGAGTGTGTTGTCGGTGTGTGTGTGTGTGTGTGTTTGTGTTGTCGGTGTGTGTGTGTGTGTGTGTGTTGTGTGTGTGTGTGTTGTCGGTGTGTGTGTGTGTTGTCGGTGTTTGTGTGTGTGTGTTGTCGGTGTGTGTGTGTGTGTGTTGTCGGTGTGTGTGTGTGTTGTCGGTGTGTGTGTGTGTGTGTGTGTGTTGTCGGTGTGTGTGTGTGTGTTGTCGGTGTGTGTGTGTGTGTTGTCGGTGTGTGTGTGTGTGTTGTCGGTGTGTATGTGTGTTGTCGCAGTGTGTGTGTGTGTGTTGTCGGTGTGTGTGTGTGTGTTGTCGGTGTGTGTGTGTGTTGTCAGTGTGTGTGTGTGTGTGTTGTCGGTGTGTGTGTGTGTGTGTGTTGTCGGTGTGTGTGTGTGTGATGTCGGTGTTGTGTGTGTGTGTGTTGTCGGTGTGTGTGTGTGTTGTCGGTGTGTGTGTGTGTGTGTTGTCGGTGTGTGTGTGTGTGTTGTCGGTGTGTGTGTGTGTGTGTGTTGTCGGTGTGTGTGTGTGTGTTGTGTGTGTGTGTGTTGTCGGTGTGTGTGTGTGTGTGTTGTCGGTGTGTGTGTGTGTGTTGTCGGTGTGTGTGTGTTGTCGGTGTGTGTGTGTGTTGTCAGTGTGTGTGTGTGTGTGTGTTGTCGGTGTGTGTGTGTGTGTGTGTTGTCGGTGTGTGTGTGTGTGATGTCGGTGTTGTGTGTGTGTGTGTTGTCGGTGTGTGTGTGTGTTGTCGGTGTTGTGTGTGTGTGTGTTGTCGGTGTGTGTGTGTGTTGTCGGTGTGTGTGTGTGTGTGTGTGTTGTCGGTGTGTGTGTGTGTGTTGTCGGTGTGTGTGTGTGTGTGTTGTCGGTGTGTGTGTGTGTGTTGTGTGTGTGTGTGTTGTCGGTGTGTGTGTGTGTGTGTTGTCGGTGTGTGTGTGTGTGTGTGTGTTGTCGGTGTGTGTGTGTTGTCGGTGTGTGTGTGTGTTGTCAGTGTGTGTGTGTGTGTGTGTTGTCGGTGTGTGTGTGTGTGTGTGTTGTCGGTGTGTGTGTGTGTGATGTCGGTGTTGTGTGTGTGTGTGTTGTCGGTGTGTGTGTGTGTTGTCGGTGTGTGTGTGTGTGTGTTGTCGGTGTGTGTGTGTGTGTTGTCGGTGTGTGTGTGTGTGTGTGTTGTCGGTGTGTGTGTGTGTGTTGTGTGTGTGTGTGTTGTCGGTGTGTGTGTGTGTGTGTTGTCGGTGTGTGTGTGTGTGTGTGTGTTGTCGGTGTGTGTGTGTTGTCGGTGTGTGTGTGTGTTGTCAGTGTGTGTGTGTGTGTGTGTTGTCGGTGTGTGTGTGTGTGTGTGTTGTCGGTGTGTGTGTGTGTGATGTCGGTGTTGTGTGTGTGTGTGTTGTCGGTGTGTGTGTGTGTTGTCGGTGTTGTGTGTGTGTGTGTTGTCGGTGTGTGTGTGTGTTGTCGGTGTGTGTGTGTGTGTGTGTGTGTGTTGTCGGTGTGTGTGTGTTGTCGGTGTGTGTGTGTGTGTGTTGTCGGTGTGTGTGTGTGTGTGTTGTCGGTGTGTGTGTGTTGTCAGTGTGTGTGTGTGTGTGTGTGTGTGTTGTCGGTGTGTGTGTGTGTGTGTGTTGTCGGTGTGTGTGTGTGTGTGTGTTTGTGTTGTCGGTGTGTGTGTGTGTGTGTTGTGTGTGTGTGTGTTGTCGGTGTGTGTGTGTGTTGTCGGTGTCAGTGTGTGTGTGTTGTCGGTGTGTGTGTGTGTGTGTTGTCGGTGTGTGTGTGTGTTGTCGGTGTGTGTGTGTTGTCAGTGTGTGTGTGTGTGTTGTCGGTGTGTGTGTGTGTGTTGTCGGTGTGTATGTGTGTGTGTTGTCAGTGTGTGTGTGTGTGTGTTGTCGGTGTGTGTGTGTTTATGTGTTGTCGGTGTGTGTGTGTGTGTGTTGTCGGTGTGTGTGTGTGTGTTGTCGGTGTGTGTGTGTGTGTGTTGTCGGTGTGTGTGTGTGTGTGTTGTCGGTGTGTGTGTGTGTGTGTGTGTGTGTTGTCGGTGTGTGTGTGTGTGTGTTGTCGGTGTGTGTGTGTGTGTGTGTGTTGTCGGTGTGTGTGTGTTGTCGGTGTGTGTGTGTGTTGTCGGTGTGTTGTCGGTGTGTGTGTGTGTGTGTTGTCGGTGTGTGTGTGTGTGTTGTTGGTGTGTGTGTGTGTGTGTTGTCGGTGTGTGTGTGTGTGTTGTGTGTGTGTGTGTTGTCGGTGTGTGTGTGTGTGTGTTGTCGGTGTGTGTGTGTGTGTTGTCGGTGTGTGTGTGTGTGTGTTGTCGGTGTGTGTGTGTGTGTTGTCGGTGTGTGTGTGTGTGTTGTCGGTGTGTGTGTGTGTTGTCGGTGTGTGTGTGTGTGTTGTGTGTGTGTGTGTTGTCGGTGTGTGTGTGTGTGTGTTGTCGGTGTGTGTGTGTGTGTGTGTGTTGTCGGTGTGTGTGTGTTGTCGGTGTGTGTGTGTGTGTGTTGTCGGTGTGTGTGTGTGTGTGTGTGTTGTCGGTGTGTGTGTGTTGTCAGTGTGTATGTGTGTGTGTGTTGTCGGTGTGTGTGTGTGTGTTGCTGGTGTTTGTGTGTGTGTGTGTTGTTGGTGTGTGTGTGTGTGTGTGTGTGTTGTCGGTGTGTGCGTGTGTGTTTTGTCGGTGTGTGTGTGTGTGTTGTGTGTGTGTGTGTTGTCGGTGTGTGTGTGTGTTGTCGGTGTGTGTGTGTGTGTGTGTGTGTGTTGTCGGTGTGTGTGTGTGTGTTGTCGGTGTGTGTGTGTGTGTGTGTGTTGTCGGTGTGTGTGTGTGTGTTGTCGGTGTGTGTGTGTGTGTTGTCGGTGTGTGTGTGTGTGTGTTGTCGGTGTGTGTGTGTGTGTTGTCGGTGTGTGTGTGTGTGTGTGTTGTTGGTGTGTGTGTGTGTGTTGTCGGTGTGTTTGTGTGTGTGTGTTGTCGCTGTGTGTGTGTGTGTGTTGTCGGTGTGTGTGTGTGTGTGTTGTGTTTGTGTGTGTTGTCGGTGTGTGTGTTGTCGGTGTGTGTGTGTGTATGTGTTGTCGGTGTGTGTGTGTGTTGTCGGTGTGTGTGTGTGTGTGTTGTCGGTGTGTGTGTGTGTGTTGTCGGTATGTGTGTGTGTGTTGCTGGTGTTTGTGTGTGTGTGTGTGTGTGTGTTGTCGGTGTGTGTGTGTGTGTTGTCGGTGTGTGTGTGTGTGTGTTGTCGGTGTGTGTGTGTGTGTGTTGTCGGTGTGTGTGTGTGTGTTGTCGGTGTGTTTGTGTGTGTGTGTGGTCGGTGTGTGTGTGTGTGTTGTCGGTGTGTGTGTGTTGTGTGTGTGTGTGTTGTCGGTGTGTGTTTGTTGTCGGTGTGTGTGTGTGTGTGTGTGTGTTGTCGGTGTGTGTGTGTGTGTTGTCGGTGTGTGTGTGTGTGTTGTCGGTGTGTGTGTGTGTGTTGTCGGTGTGTGTGTGTGTGTGTGTGTTGTCGGTGTGTGTGTGTTATCGGTGTGTGTGTGTGTTGTCGGTGTGTGTGTGTGTGTGTGTGTTGTCGGTGTGTGTGTGTTGTCGGTGTGTGTGTGTGTGTGTTGTGGGTGTGTTGTCGGTGTGTGTGTGTGTGTGTGTTGTCGGTGTGTGCGTGTGTGTTTTGTCGGTGTGTGTGTGTGTGTTGTGTGTGTGTGTGTTGTCGGTGTGTGTGTGTGTTGTTGGTGTGTGTGTGTGTGTGTGTGTGTGTGTGTTGTCGGTGTGTGTGTGTGTGTGTGTGTGTGTGTGTGTGTGTGTGTGTGTTGTCGGTGTGTGTGTGTGTGTTGTCGGTGTGTGTGTGTGTGTGTGTGTGTGTGTTGTCGGTGAGTGTGTGTGTGTTGTCGGTGTGTGTGTGTGTGTGTTGTTGGTGTGTGTGTGTGTGTTGTTGGTGTGTTTGTGTGTGTGTGTTGTCGCTGTGTCTGTGTGTTGTCGGTGTGTGTGTGTGTGTTGTCGGTGTGTGTGTGTGTGTGTTGTCGGTGTGTGTGTGTGTGTTGTCGGTGTGTGTGTGTGTATGTGTTGTCGGTGTGTGTGTGTGTGTGTTGTCGGTGTGTGTGTGTGTGTGTTGTCGGTGTGTGTGTGTGTGTGTTGTCGGTATGTGTGTGTGTGTTGCTGGTGTTTGTGTGTGTGTGTGTTGTCGGTGTGTGTGTGTTGTCGGTGTGTGTGTGTGTGTGTGTGTGTGTGTTGTCGGTGTGTGTGTGTGTGTTGTCGGTGTGTGTGTGTGTGTGTTGTCGGTGTGTGTGTGTGTGTTGTCGGTGTGTGTGTGTGTGTTGTCGGTGTGTTTGTGTGTGTGTGTGGTCGGTGTGTGTGTGTGTGTGTTGTCGGTGTGTGTGTGTTGTGTGTGTGTGTGTTGTCGGTGTGTGTGTTTGTTGTCGGTGTGTGTGTGTGTGTGTGTGTGTGTTGTCGGTGTGTGTGTGTGAGTGTGTTGTCGGTGTGTGTGTGTGTGTGTGTTTGTGTTGTCGGTGTGTGTGTGTGTGTGTGTGTTGTGTGTGTGTGTGTTGTCGGTGTGTGTGTGTGTTGTCGGTGTTTGTGTGTGTGTGTTGTCGGTGTGTGTGTGTGTGTGTTGTCGGTGTGTGTGTGTGTTGTCGGTGTGTGTGTGTGTGTGTGTGTGTTGTCGGTGTGTGTGTGTGTGTTGTCGGTGTGTGTGTGTGTGTTGTCGGTGTGTGTGTGTGTGTTGTCGGTGTGTATGTGTGTTGTCGCAGTGTGTGTGTGTGTGTTGTCGGTGTGTGTGTGTGTGTTGTCGGTGTGTGTGTGTGTGTGTTGTCGGTGTGTGTGTGTGTGTGTGTGTTGTCGGTGTGTGTGTGTGTGTGTGTTGTCGGTGTGTGTGTGGGTGTGTGTGTGTTGTGTGTGTGTGTTGTCGGTGTGTGTGTGTGTTGTCGGTGTGTGTGTGTGTGTTGTCGGTGTGTGTGTGTGTGTGTGTGTTGTCGGTGTGTGTGTGTGTGTGTTGTCGGTGTGTGTGTGTTATCGGTGTGTGTGTGTGTGTGTGTTGTCGGTGTGTGTGTGTGTGTGTGTGTGTTGTCGGTGTGTGTGTGTGTGTGTTGTCGGTGTGTGTGTGTGTGTGTGTTGTCGGTGTGTGTGTGTTGTCGGTGTGTGTGTGTGTGTGTTGTGGGTGTGTTGTCGGTGTGTTGTGTGTGTGTGTGTTGTCGGTGTGTGTGTGTGTTGTTGGTGTGTGTGTGTGTGGTGTGTGTGTGTGTGTGTTGTCGGTGTGTGTGTGTGTGTGTGTGTGTGTGTGTGGGTGTTGTCGGTGTGTGTGTGTGTGTTGTCGGTGTGTGTGTGTGTGTTGTCGGTGTGTGTGTGTGTGTGTGTGTGTTGTCGGTGAGTGTGTGTGTGTTGTCGGTGTGTGTGTGTGTGTGTGTTGTTGGTGTGTGTGTGTGTGTTGTCGGTGTGTTTGTGTGTGTGTGTTGTCGCTGTGTGTGTGTGTTGTCGGTGTGTGTGTGTGTGTTGTCGGTGTGTGTGTGTGTGTGTTGTCGGTGTGTGTGTGTTGTCGGTGTGTGTGTGTATGTGTGTGTGTGTGTGTGTGTGTGTTGTCGGTGTGTGTGTGTGTGTTGTCGGTGTGTGTGTGTGTGTGTTGTCGGTGTGTGTGTATGTGTTGTCGGTGTGTGTGTGTGTGTTGTCGGTGTGTTTGTGTGTGTGTGTGGTCGGTGTGTGTGTGTGTGTGTTGTCGGTGTGTGTGTGTTGTGTGTGTGTGTGTTGTCGGTGTGTGTGTTTGTTGTCGGTGTGTGTGTGTGTGTGTGTGTTGTCGGTGTGTGTGTGTGTGTGTGTGTTGTCGGTGTGTGTGTGTGTGTGTGTTTGTGTTGTCGGTGTGTGTGTGTGTGTGTTGTGTGTGTGTGTGTTGTCGGTGTGTGTGTGTGTTGTCGGTGTGTGTGTGTGTGTGTTGTCGGTGTGTGTGTGTGTGTGTTGTCGGTGTGTGTGTGTGTTGTCGGTGTGTGTGTGTGTGTGTGTGTGTGTGTGTGTTGTCGGTGTGTGTGTGTGTGTTGTCGGTGTGTGTGTGTGTGTTGTCGGTGTGTGTGTGTGTGTTGTCGGTGTGTATGTGTGTGTGTTGTCAGTGTGTGTGTGTGTGTGTTGTCGGTGTGTGTGTGTTTATGTGTTGTCGGGGTGTGTGTGTGTGTGTTGTCGTTGTGTGTGTGTGTGTTGTCGGTGTGTGTGTGTGTGTTGTCGGTGTGTGTGTGTGTGTGTTGTCGGTGTGTGTGTGTGTGTGTGTGTTGTCGGTGTGTGTGTGTGTGTGTGTTGTCGGTGTGTGTGTGTGTGTGTGTTGTCGGTGTGTGTGTGTTGTCGGTGTGTGTGTGTGTTGTCGGTGTGTTGTCGGTGTGTGTGTGTGTGTTGTCGGTGTGTGTGTGTGTGTTGTTGGTGTGTGTGTGTGTGTGTTGTCGGTGTGTGTGTGTGTGTTGTGTGTGTGTGTGTTGTCGGTGTGTGTGTGTGTTGTCGGTGTGTGTGTGTGTGTGTGTTGTCGGTGTGTGTGTGTGTGTGTGTTGTCGGTGTGTGTGTGTGTGTGTTGTCGGTGTGTGTGTGTGTGTTGTCGGTGTGTGTGTGTGTGTTGTCGGTGTGTGTGTGTGTGTGTTGTCAGTGTGTGTGTGTGTGTTGTCGGTGTGTGTGTGTGTTGTCGGTGTGTGTGTGTGTGTGTTGTCGGTGTGTGTGTGTGTGTGTGTGTTGTCGGTGTGTGTGTGTTGTCGGTGTGTGTGTGTGTTGTCAGTGTGTGTGTGTGTGTGTGTTGTCGGTGTGTGTGTGTGTGTGTGTTGTCGGTGTGTGTGTGTGTGATGTCGGTGTTGTGTGTGTGTGTGTTGTCGGTGTGTGTGTGTGTTGTCGGTGTGTGTGTGTGTGTGTTGTCGGTGTGTGTGTGTGTGTTGTCGGTGTGTGTGTGTGTGTGTGTTGTCGGTGTGTGTGTGTGTGTTGTGTGTGTGTGTGTTGTCGGTGTGTGTGTGTGTGTGTTGTCGGTGTGTGTGTGTGTGTGTGTGTTGTCGGTGTGTGTGTGTTGTCGGTGTGTGTGTGTGTTGTCAGTGTGTGTGTGTGTGTGTGTTGTCGGTGTGTGTGTGTGTGTGTGTTGTCGGTGTGTGTGTGTGTGATGTCGGTGTTGTGTGTGTGTGTGTTGTCGGTGTTGTGTGTGTGTGTGTTGTCGGTGTGTGTGTGTGTGTTGTCGGTGTGTGTGTGTGTTGTCGGTGTGTGTGTGTTGTCAGTGTGTGTGTGTGTGTTGTCGGTGTGTGTGTGTGTGTTGTCGGTGTGTATGTGTGTGTGTTGTCAGTGTGTGTGTGTGTGTGTTGTCGGTGTGTGTGTGTTTATGTGTTGTCGGTGTGTGTGTGTGTGTGTGTTGTCGGTGTGTGTGTGTGTGTTGTCGGTGTGTGTGTGTGTGTGTGTCGGTGTGTGTGTGTGTGTGTTGTCGGTGTGTGTGTGTGTGTGTGTGTGTTGTCGGTGTGTGTGTGTGTGTGTTGTCGGTGTGTGTGTGTGTGTGTGTGTTGTCGGTGTGTGTGTGTTGTCGGTGTGTGTGTGTGTTGTCGGTGTGTTGTCGGTGTGTGTGTGTGTGTGTTGTCGGTGTGTGTGTGTGTGTTGTTGGTGTGTGTGTGTGTGTGTTGTCGGTGTGTGTGTGTGTGTTGTGTGTGTGTGTGTTGTCGGTGTGCGTGTGTGTTGTCGGTGTGTGTGTGTGTGTGTTGTCGGTGTGTGTGTGTGTGTGTTGTCGGTGTGTGTGTGTGTGTGTTGTCGGTGTGTGTGTGTGTGTGTGTTGTCGGTGTGTGTGTGTGTGTTGTCGGTGTGTGTGTGTGTTGTCGGTGTGTGTGTGTGTGTTGTGTGTGTGTGTGTTGTCGGTGTGTGTGTGTGTGTGTTGTCGGTGTGTGTGTGTGTGTGTGTGTTGTCGGTGTGTGTGTGTTGTCGGTGTGTGTGTGTGTGTGTTGTCGGTGTGTGTGTGTGTGTGTGTGTTGTCGGTGTGTGTGTGTTGTCAGTGTGTGTGTGTGTGTGTGTTGTCGGTGTGTGTGTGTGTGTTGCTGGTGTTTGTGTGTGTGTGTGTTGTTGGTGTGTGTGTGTGTGTGTGTGTGTTGTCGGTGTGTGCGTGTGTGTTTTGTCGGTGTGTGTGTGTGTGTTGTGTGTGTGTGTGTTGTCGGTGTGTGTGTGTGTTGTCGGTGTGTGTGTGTGTGTGTGTGTGTGTTGTCGGTGTGTGTGTGTGTGTTGTCGGTGTGTGTGTGTGTGTGTGTGTGTTGTCGGTGTGTGTGTGTGTGTTGTCGGTGTGTGTGTGTGTGTGTGTTGTTGGTGTGTGTGTGTGTGTTGTCGGTGTGTTTGTGTGTGTGTGTTGTCGCTGTGTGTGTGTGTGTGTTGTCGGTGTGTGTGTGTGTGTGTTGTGTTTGTGTGTGTTGTCGGTGTGTGTGTTGTCGGTGTGTGTGTGTGTATGTGTTGTCGGTGTGTGTGTGTGTTGTCGGTGTGTGTGTGTGTGTGTTGTCGGTGTGTGTGTGTGTGTTGTCGGTATGTGTGTGTGTGTTGCTGGTGTTTGTGTGTGTGTGTGTGTGTGTGTGTGTTGTCGGTGTGTGTGTGTGTGTTGTCGGTGTGTGTGTGTGTGTGTTGTCGGTGTGTGTGTGTGTGTTGTCGGTGTGTGTGTGTGTGTTGTCGGTGTGTTTGTGTGTGTGTGTGGTCGGTGTGTGTGTGTGTGTGTTGTCGGTGTGTGTGTGTTGTGTGTGTGTGTGTTGTCGGTGTGTGTTTGTTGTCGGTGTGTGTGTGTGTGTGTGTTGTCGGTGTGTGTGTGTGTGTGTGTGTTGTCGGTGTGTGTGTGTGTGTTTGTGTTGTCGGTGTGTGTGTGTGTGTGTGTGTTGTCGGTGTGTGTGTGTGTGTTGTCGGTGTGTGTGTGTGTGTTGTCGGTGTGTGTGTGTTGTCGGTGTGTTTGTGTGTGTGTGTGGTCGGTGTGTGTGTGTGTGTGTTGTCGGTGTGTGTGTGTGTGTTGTGTGTGTGTGTGTTGTCGGTGTGTGTGTGTGTGTTGTCGGTGTGTGTGTGTGTGTTCTCGGTGTGTTTGTGTGTGTGTGTGGTCGGTGTGTGTGTGTGTGTGTTGTCGGTGTGTGTGTGTGTGTGTTGTCAGTGTGTGTGTGTTGTCAGTGTGTGTGTTTGTGTGTGTGTGTGTTGTCGGTGTGTGTGTGTGTGTGTGTTGTCGGTGTGTGTGTGTGTGTGTGTTTGTGTTGTCGGTGTGTGTGTGTGTGTGTGTGTTGTGTGTGTGTGTGTTGTCGGTGTTTGTGTGTGTTGTCGGTGTCAGTGTGTGTGTGTTGTCGGTGTGTGTGTGTGTGTTGTCGGTGTGTGTGTGTGTTGTCGGTGTGTGTGTGTTGTCAGTGTGTGTGTGTGTGTTGTCGGTGTGTGTGTGTGTGTTGTCGGTGTGTATGTGTGTGTGTTGTCAGTGTGTGTGTGTGTGTGTTGTCGGTGTGTGTGTGTTTATGTGTTGTCGGTGTGTGTGTGTGTGTGTGTTGTCGGTGTGTGTGTGTGTGTTGTCGGTGTGTGTGTGTGTGTGTTGTCGGTGTGTGTTTGTGTGTTGTCGGTGTGTGTGTGTGTGTGTGTGTGTTGTCGGTGTGTGTGTGTGTGTGTTGTCGGTGTGTGTGTGTGTGTGTGTGTTGTCGGTGTGTGTGTGTTGTCGGTGTGTGTGTGTGTTGTCGGTGTGTTGTCGGTGTGTGTGTGTGTGTGTTGTCGGTGTGTGTGTGTGTGTTGTTGGTGTGTGTGTGTGTGTGTTGTCGGTGTGTGTGTGTGTGTTGTGTGTGTGTGTGTTGTCGGTGTGCGTGTGTGTTGTCGGTGTGTGTGTGTGTGTGTTGTCGGTGTGTGTGTGTGTGTGTTGTCGGTGTGTGTGTGTGTGTGTTGTCGGTGTGTGTGTGTGTGTGTGTTGTCGGTGTGTGTGTGTGTGTTGTCGGTGTGTGTGTGTGTTGTCGGTGTGTGTGTGTGTGTTGTGTGTGTGTGTGTTGTCGGTGTGTGTGTGTGTGTGTTGTCGGTGTGTGTGTGTGTGTGTGTGTTGTCGGTGTGTGTGTGTTGTCGGTGTGTGTGTGTGTGTGTTGTCGGTGTGTGTGTGTGTGTGTGTGTTGTCGGTGTGTGTGTGTTGTCAGTGTGTGTGTGTGTGTGTGTTGTCGGTGTGTGTGTGTGTGTTGCTGGTGTTTGTGTGTGTGTGTGTTGTTGGTGTGTGTGTGTGTGTGTGTGTGTTGTCGGTGTGTGCGTGTGTGTTTTGTCGGTGTGTGTGTGTGTGTTGTGTGTGTGTGTGTTGTCGGTGTGTGTGTGTGTTGTCGGTGTGTGTGTGTGTGTGTGTGTGTGTTGTCGGTGTGTGTGTGTGTGTTGTCGGTGTGTGTGTGTGTGTGTGTGTGTTGTCGGTGTGTGTGTGTGTGTTGTCGGTGTGTGTGTGTGTGTTGTCGGTGTGTGTGTGTGTGTGTGTGTGTTGTCGGTGTGTGTGTGTGTGTTGTCGGTGTGTGTGTGTGTGTGTGTTGTTGGTGTGTGTGTGTGTGTTGTCGGTGTGTTTGTGTGTGTGTGTTGTCGCTGTGTGTGTGTGTGTGTTGTCGGTGTGTGTGTGTGTGTGTTGTGTTTGTGTGTGTTGTCGGTGTGTGTGTTGTCGGTGTGTGTGTGTGTATGTGTTGTCGGTGTGTGTGTGTGTTGTCGGTGTGTGTGTGTGTTGTCGGTGTGTGTGTGTGTGTTGTCGGTATGTGTGTGTGTGTTGCTGGTGTTTGTGTGTGTGTGTGTGTGTGTGTGTGTTGTCGGTGTGTGTGTGTGTGTTGTCGGTGTGTGTGTGTGTGTGTTGTCGGTGTGTGTGTGTGTGTTGTCGGTGTGTGTGTGTGTGTTGTCGGTGTGTTTGTGTGTGTGTGTGGTCGGTGTGTGTGTGTGTGTGTTGTCGGTGTGTGTGTGTTGTGTGTGTGTGTGTTGTCGGTGTGTGTTTGTTGTCGGTGTGTGTGTGTGTGTGTGTGTGTTGTCGGTGTGTGTGTGTGTGTGTGTGTTGTCGGTGTGTGTGTGTGTGTTTGTGTTGTCGGTGTGTGTGTGTGTGTGTGTGTTGTCGGTGTGTGTGTGTGTGTTGTCGGTGTGTGTGTGTGTGTTGTCGGTGTGTGTGTGTTGTCGGTGTGTTTGTGTGTGTGTGTGGTCGGTGTGTGTGTGTGTGTGTTGTCGGTGTGTGTGTGTGTGTTGTGTGTGTGTGTGTTGTCGGTGTGTGTGTGTGTGTTGTCGGTGTGTGTGTGTGTGTTCTCGGTGTGTTTGTGTGTGTGTGTGGTCGGTGTGTGTGTGTGTGTGTTGTCGGTGTGTGTGTGTTGTGTGTGTGTGTGTTGTCGGTGTGTGTGTGTGTGTCGTCGGTGTGTGTGTGTGTGTGTGTGTTGTCGGTGTGTGTGTGTGTGTGTGTGTTGTCGTTGTGTGTGTGTGTGTGTTTGTGTTGTCGGTGTGTGTGTGTGTGTGTTGTGTGTGTGTGTGTTGTCGGTGTGTGTGTGTGTTGTCGGTGTGTGTGTGTGTGTGTTGTCGGTGTGTGTGTGTGTGTGTTGTCGGTGTGTGTGTGTGTTGTCGGTGTGTGTGTGTGTGTGTGTGTGTGTGTTGTCGGTGTGTGTGTGTGTGTTGTCGGTGTGTGTGTGTGTGTTGTCGGTGTGTGTGTGTGTGTGTGTGTTGTCGGTGTGTATGTGTGTGTGTTGTCAGTGTGTGTGTGTGTGTGTTGTCGGTGTGTGTGTGTTTATGTGTTGTCGGTGTGTGTGTGTGTGTGTTGTCGGTGTGTGTGTGTGTTGTCGGTGTGTGTGTGTGTGTGTTGTCGGTTTGTGTGTGTGTGTGTGTGTTGTCGGTGTGTGTGTGTGTGTTGTCGGTGTGTATGTGTGTGTGTTGTCAGTGTGTGTGTGTGTGTGTGTGTTGTCGGTGTGTGTGTGTTTATGTGTTGTCGGTGTGTGTGTGTGTGTGTTGTCGGTGTGTGTGTGTTTGTTGTCGGTGTGTGTGTGTGTGTGTTGTCGGTGTGTGTGTGTGTGTGTGTGTGTGTTGTCGGTGTGTGTGTGTGTGTGTGTTGTCGGTGTGTGTGTGTGTGTGTGTTGTCGGTGTGTGTGTGTTGTCGGTGTGTGTGTGTGTTGTCGGTGTGTTGTCGGTGTGTGTGTGTGTGTTGTCGGTGTGTGTGTGTGTGTTGTTGGTGTGTGTGTGTGTGTGTTGTCGGTGTGTGTGTGTGTGTTGTGTGTGTGTGTGTTGTCGGTGTGTGTGTGTGTTGTCGGTGTGTGTGTGTGTGTGTTGTCGGTGTGTGTGTGTGTGTTGTCGGTGTGTGTGTGTGTGTGTTGTCGGTGTGTGTGTGTGTTGTCGGTGTGTGTGTGTGTGTGTGTGTGTGTGTGTTGTCGGTGTGTGTGTGTGTGTGTGTTGTCGGTGTGTGTGTGTGTGTGTGTTGTCGGTGTGTGTGTGTTGTCGGTGTGTGTGTGTGTTGTCGGTGTGTTGTCGGTGTGTGTGTGTGTGTTGTCGGTGTGTGTGTGTGTGTGTGTTGTCGGTGTGTGTGTGTGTGATGTCGGTGTTGTGTGTGTGTGTGTTGTCGGTGTTGTGTGTGTGTGTGTTGTCGGTGTGTGTGTGTGTTGTCGGTGTGTGTGTGTGTGTGTGTGTGTGTTGTCGGTGTGTGTGTGTTGTCGGTGTGTGTGTGTGTGTGTTGTCGGTGTGTGTGTGTGTGTGTGTTGTCAGTGTGTGTGTGTTGTCAGTGTGTGTGTGTGTGTGTGTGTGTGTTGTCGGTGTGTGTGTGTGTGTGTGTTGTCGGTGTGTGTGTGTGTGTGTGTTTGTGTTGTCGGTGTGTGTGTGTGTGTGTGTGTTGTGTGTGTGTGTGTTGTCGGTGTTTGTGTGTGTTGTCGGTGTCAGTGTGTGTGTGTTGTCGGTGTGTGTGTGTGTGTGTTGTCGGTGTGTGTGTGTGTTGTCGGTGTGTGTGTGTTGTCAGTGTGTGTGTGTGTGTTGTCGGTGTGTGTGTGTGTGTTGTCGGTGTGTATGTGTGTGTGTTGTCAGTGTGTGTGTGTGTGTGTTGTCGGTGTGTGTGTGTTTATGTGTTGTCGGTGTGTGTGTGTGTGTGTGTTGTCGGTGTGTGTGTGTGTGTTGTCGGTGTGTGTGTGTGTGTGTTGTCGGTGTGTGTGTGTGTGTGTTGTCGGTGTGTGTGTGTGTGTGTGTGTGTTGTCGGTGTGTGTGTGTGTGTGTTGTCGGTGTGTGTGTGTGTGTGTGTTGTCGGTGTGTGTGTGTTGTCGGTGTGTGTGTGTGTTGTCGGTGTGTTGTCGGTGTGTGTGTGTGTGTGTTGTCGGTGTGTGTGTGTGTGTTGTTGGTGTGTGTGTGTGTGTGTTGTCGGTGTGTGTGTGTGTGTTGTGTGTGTGTGTGTTGTCGGTGTGCGTGTGTGTTGTCGGTGTGTGTGTGTGTGTGTTGTCGGTGTGTGTGTGTGTGTGTTGTCGGTGTGTGTGTGTGTGTGTTGTCGGTGTGTGTGTGTGTGTGTGTTGTCGGTGTGTGTGTGTGTGTTGTCGGTGTGTGTGTGTGTTGTCGGTGTGTGTGTGTGTGTTGTGTGTGTGTGTGTTGTCGGTGTGTGTGTGTGTGTGTTGTCGGTGTGTGTGTGTGTGTGTGTGTTGTCGGTGTGTGTGTGTTGTCGGTGTGTGTGTGTGTGTGTTGTCGGTGTGTGTGTGTGTGTGTGTGTTGTCGGTGTGTGTGTGTTGTCAGTGTGTGTGTGTGTGTGTGTTGTCGGTGTGTGTGTGTGTGTTGCTGGTGTTTGTGTGTGTGTGTGTTGTTGGTGTGTGTGTGTGTGTGTGTGTGTGTTGTCGGTGTGTGCGTGTGTGTTTTGTCGGTGTGTGTGTGTGTGTTGTGTGTGTGTGTGTTGTCGGTGTGTGTGTGTGTTGTCGGTGTGTGTGTGTGTGTGTGTGTGTGTTGTCGGTGTGTGTGTGTGTGTTGTCGGTGTGTGTGTGTGTGTGTGTGTGTTGTCGGTGTGTGTGTGTGTGTTGTCGGTGTGTGTGTGTGTGTTGTCGGTGTGTGTGTGTGTGTGTGTGTGTTGTCGGTGTGTGTGTGTGTGTTGTCGGTGTGTGTGTGTGTGTGTGTTGTTGGTGTGTGTGTGTGTGTTGTCGGTGTGTTTGTGTGTGTGTGTTGTCGCTGTGTGTGTGTGTGTGTTGTCGGTGTGTGTGTGTGTGTGTTGTGTTTGTGTGTGTTGTCGGTGTGTGTGTTGTCGGTGTGTGTGTGTGTATGTGTTGTCGGTGTGTGTGTGTGTTGTCGGTGTGTGTGTGTGTGTGTTGTCGGTGTGTGTGTGTGTGTTGTCGGTATGTGTGTGTGTGTTGCTGGTGTTTGTGTGTGTGTGTGTGTGTGTGTGTGTTGTCGGTGTGTGTGTGTGTGTTGTCGGTGTGTGTGTGTGTGTGTTGTCGGTGTGTGTGTGTGTGTTGTCGGTGTGTGTGTGTGTGTTGTCGGTGTGTTTGTGTGTGTGTGTGGTCGGTGTGTGTGTGTGTGTGTTGTCGGTGTGTGTGTGTTGTGTGTGTGTGTGTTGTCGGTGTGTGTTTGTTGTCGGTGTGTGTGTGTGTGTGTGTGTGTTGTCGGTGTGTGTGTGTGTGTGTGTGTTGTCGGTGTGTGTGTGTGTGTTTGTGTTGTCGGTGTGTGTGTGTGTGTGTGTTGTCGGTGTGTGTGTGTGTGTTGTCGGTGTGTGTGTGTGTGTTGTCGGTGTGTGTGTGTTGTCGGTGTGTTTGTGTGTGTGTGTGGTCGGTGTGTGTGTGTGTGTGTTGTCGGTGTGTGTGTGTGTGTTGTGTGTGTGTGTGTTGTCGGTGTGTGTGTGTGTGTTGTCGGTGTGTGTGTGTGTGTTCTCGGTGTGTTTGTGTGTGTGTGTGGTCGGTGTGTGTGTGTGTGTGTTGTCGGTGTGTGTGTGTTGTGTGTGTGTGTGTTGTCGGTGTGTGTGTGTGTGTTGTCGGTGTGTGTGTGTGTGTGTGTGTTGTCGGTGTGTGTGTGTGTGTGTGTGTTGTCGTTGTGTGTGTGTGTGTGTTTGTGTTGTCGGTGTGTGTGTGTGTGTGTTGTGTGTGTGTGTGTTGTCGGTGTGTGTGTGTGTTGTCGGTGTGTGTGTGTGTGTGTTGTCGGTGTGTGTGTGTGTGTGTTGTCGGTGTGTGTGTGTGTTGTCGGTGTGTGTGTGTGTGTGTGTGTGTGTGTTGTCGGTGTGTGTGTGTGTGTTGTCGGTGTGTGTGTGTGTGTTGTCGGTGTGTGTGTGTGTGTGTGTGTGTGTTGTCGGTGTGTATGTGTGTGTGTTGTCAGTGTGTGTGTGTGTGTGTTGTCGGTGTGTGTGTGTTTATGTGTTGTCGGTGTGTGTGTGTGTGTGTTGTCGGTGTGTGTGTGTGTTGTCGGTGTGTGTGTGTGTGTGTTGTCGGTTTGTGTGTGTGTGTGTGTGTTGTCGGTGTGTGTGTGTGTGTTGTCGGTGTGTATGTGTGTGTGTTGTCAGTGTGTGTGTGTGTGTGTGTGTTGTCGGTGTGTGTGTGTTTATGTGTTGTCGGTGTGTGTGTGTGTGTGTTGTCGGTGTGTGTGTGTTTGTTGTCGGTGTGTGTGTGTGTGTGTTGTCGGTGTGTGTGTGTGTGTGTGTGTGTGTTGTCGGTGTGTGTGTGTGTGTGTGTTGTCGGTGTGTGTGTGTGTGTGTGTTGTCGGTGTGTGTGTGTTGTCGGTGTGTGTGTGTGTTGTCGGTGTGTTGTCGGTGTGTGTGTGTGTGTTGTCGGTGTGTGTGTGTGTGTTGTTGGTGTGTGTGTGTATGTGTTGTCGGTGTGTGTGTGTGTGTTGTGTGTGTGTGTGTTGTCGGTGTGTGTGTGTGTGTTGTCGGTGTGTGTGTGTGTGTGTGTGTTGTCGGTGTGTGTGTGTGTGTTGTCGGTGTGTGTGTGTGTTGTCGGTGTGTGTGTGTGTTGTCGGTGTGTGTGTGTGTGTGTGTGTGTGTGTGTTGTCGGTGTGTGTGTGTGTGTGTGTTGTCGGTGTGTGTGTGTGTGTGTGTTGTCGGTGTGTGTGTGTTGTCGGTGTGTGTGTGTGTTGTCGGTGTGTTGTCGGTGTGTGTGTGTGTGTTGTCGGTGTGTGTGTGTGTGTGTTGTCGGTGTGTGTGTGTGTGTTGTGTGTGTGTGTGTTGTCGGTGTGTGTGTGTGTGTTGTCGGTGTGTGTGTGTGTGTGTGTGTTGTCGGTGTGTGTGTGTTGTCGGTGTGTGTGTGTGTGTGTGTTGTCAGTGTGTTTGTGTGTGTGTGTTGTCGGTGTGTGTGTGTGTGTGTGTTGTCGGTGTGTGTGTGTGTGTTGTCGGTGTTGTGTGTGTGTGTGTTGTCGGTGTGTGTGTGTGTTGTCGGTGTGTGTGTGTGTGTGTGTGTGTGTTGTCGGTGTGTGTGTGTGTTGTCGGTGTGTGTGTGTGTGTGTTGTCGGTGTGTGTGTGTATGTGTGTGTTGTCGGTGTGTGTGTGTTGTCAGTGTGTGTGTGTGTGTGTGTTGTTGGTGTGTGTGTGTGTGTTGCTGGTGTTTGTGTGTGTGTGTGTTGTCGGTGTGTGTGTGTGTGTGTGTGTGTTGTCGGTGTGTGCAAGTGTGTTTTGTCGGTGTGTGTGTGTGTGTTGTGTGTGTGTGTGTTGTCGGTGTGTGTGTGTGTTGTCGGTGTGTGTGTGTGTGTGTGTGTGTTGTCGGTGTGTGTGTGTGTGTTGTCGGTGTGTGTGTGTGTGTGTGTTGTCGGTGTGTGTGTGTGTGTTGTCGGTGTGTGTGTGTGTGTTGTCGGTGTGTGTGTGTGTGTGTGTGTGTTGTCGGTGTGTGTGTGTGTGTTGTCGGTGTGTGTGTGTGTGTGTGTTGTTGGTGTGTGTGTGTGTGTTGTCGGTGTGTTTGTGTGTGTGTGTTGTCGCTGTGTGTGTGTGTGTGTTGTCGGTGTGTGTGTGTGTGTGTTGTGTTTGTGTGTGTTGTCGGTGTGTGTGTGTGTGTTGTCGGTGTGTGTGTGTGTATGTGTTGTCGGTGTGTGTGTGTGTTGTCGGTGTGTGTGTGTGTGTGTTGTCGGTGTGTGTGTGTGTGTGTTGTCGGTATGTGTGTGTGTGTTGCTGGTGTTGTGTGTGTGTGTGTGTGTGTGTGTGTGTGTGTTGTCGGTGTGTGTGTGTGTTGTCGGTGTGTGTGTGTGTGTTGTCGGTGTGTTTGTGTGTGTGTGTGGTCGGTGTGTGTGTGTGTGTGTTGTCGGTGTGTGTGTGTGTGTTGTCGGTGTGTGTGTGTGTGTTGTCGGTGTGTTTGTGTGTGTGTGTGGTCGGTGTGTGTGTGTGTGTGTTGTCGGTGTGTGTGTGTTGTGTGTGTGTGTGTTGTCGGTGTGTGTTTGTTGTCGGTGTGTGTGTGTGTGTGTGTGTGTTGTCGGTGTGTGTGTGTGTGTGTGTGTTGTCGGTGTGTGTGTGTGTGTTTGTGTTGTCGGTGTGTGTGTGTGTGTGTGTTGTCGGTGTGTGTGTGTGTGTGTTGTCGGTGTGTGTGTGTGTGTTGTCGGTGTGAGTGTGTGTGTTGTCGGTGTGTTTGTGTGTGTGTGTGGTCGGTGTGTGTGTGTGTGTGTTGTCGGTGTGTGTGTGTGTGTTGTGTGTGTGTGTGTTGTCGGTGTGTGTGTGTGTGTTGTCGGTGTGTGTGTGTGTGTTCTCGGTGTGTTTGTGTGTGTGTGTGGTCGGTGTGTGTGTGTGTGTGTTGTCGGTGTGTGTGTGTTGTGTGTGTGTGTTGTCGGTGTGTGTGTGTGTGTTGTCGGTGTGTGTGTGTGTGTGTGTTGTCGGTGTGTGTGTGTGTGTGTGTTGTCGTTGTGTGTGTGTGTGTGTTTGTGTTGTCGGTGTGTGTGTGTGTGTGTTGTGTGTGTGTGTGTTGTCGGTGTGTGTGTGTGTTGTCGGTGTGTATTTGTGTGTGTTGTCGGTGTGTGTGTGTGTGTGTTGTCGGTGTGTGTGTGTGTTGTCGGTGTGTGTGTGTGTGTGTGTGTGTGTGTTGTCGGTGTGTGTGTGTTGTCGGTGTGTGTGTGTGTGTTGTCGTGTGTGTGTGTGTGTGTGTGTGTTGTCGGTGTGTATGTGTGTGTGTTGTCAGTGTGTGTGTGTGTGTGTTGTCGGTGTGTGTGTGTTTATGTGTTGTCGGTGTGTGTGTGTGTGTGTTGTCGGTGTGTGTGTGTGTTGTCGGTTTGTGTGTGTGTGTGTGTGTTGTCGGTGTGTGTGTGTGTGTTGTCGGTGTGTATGTGTGTGTGTTGTCAGTGTGTGTGTGTGTGTGTTGTCGGTGTGTGTGTGTTTATGTGTTGTCGGTGTGTGTGTGTGTGTGTTGTCGGTGTGTGTGTGTTTGTTGTCGGTGTGTGTGTGTGTGTGTTGTCGGTGTGTGTGTGTGTGTGTGTGTGTGTTGTCGGTGTGTGTGTGTGTGTGTGTTGTCGGTGTGTGTGTGTGTGTGTGTTGTCGGTGTGTGTGTGTTGTCGGTGTGTGTGTGTGTTGTCGGTGTGTTGTCGGTGTGTGTGTGTGTGTTGTCGGTGTGTGTGTGTGTGTTGTTGGTGTGTGTGTGTATGTGTTGTCGGTGTGTGTGTGTGTGTTGTGTGTGTGTGTGTTGTCGGTGTGTGTGTGTGTGTTGTCGGTGTGTGTGTGTGTGTGTGTGTTGTCGGTGTGTGTGTGTGTGTTGTCGGTGTGTGTGTGTGTTGTCGGTGTGTGTGTGTGTTGTCGGTGTGTGTGTGTGTGTGTGTGTGTGTGTGTTGTCGGTGTGTGTGTGTGTGTGTGTTGTCGGTGTGTGTGTGTGTGTGTGTTGTCGGTGTGTGTGTGTTGTCGGTGTGTGTGTGTGTTGTCGGTGTGTTGTCGGTGTGTGTGTGTGTGTTGTCGGTGTGTGTGTGTGTGTGTTGTCGGTGTGTGTGTGTGTGTTGTGTGTGTGTGTGTTGTCGGTGTGTGTGTGTGTGTTGTCGGTGTGTGTGTGTGTGTGTGTGTTGTCGGTGTGTGTGTGTTGTCGGTGTGTGTGTGTGTGTGTGTTGTCAGTGTGTTTGTGTGTGTGTGTTGTCGGTGTGTGTGTGTGTGTGTGTTGTCGGTGTGTGTGTGTGTGTTGTCGGTGTTGTGTGTGTGTGTGTTGTCGGTGTGTGTGTGTGTTGTCGGTGTGTGTGTGTGTGTGTGTGTGTGTGTTGTCGGTGTGTGTGTGTGTTGTCGGTGTGTGTGTGTGTGTGTTGTCGGTGTGTGTGTGTATGTGTGTGTTGTCGGTGTGTGTGTGTTGTCAGTGTGTGTGTGTGTGTGTGTTGTTGGTGTGTGTGTGTGTGTTGCTGGTGTTTGTGTGTGTGTGTGTTGTCGGTGTGTGTGTGTGTGTGTGTGTGTTGTCGGTGTGTGCAAGTGTGTTTTGTCGGTGTGTGTGTGTGTGTTGTGTGTGTGTGTGTTGTCGGTGTGTGTGTGTGTTGTCGGTGTGTGTGTGTGTGTGTGTGTGTTGTCGGTGTGTGTGGTGTGTGTTGTCGGTGTGTGTGTGTGTGTGTGTTGTCGGTGTGTGTGTGTGTGTTGTCGGTGTGTGTGTGTGTGTTGTCGGTGTGTGTGTGTGTGTGTGTGTGTTGTCGGTGTGTGTGTGTGTGTTGTCGGTGTGTGTGTGTGTGTGTGTTGTTGGTGTGTGTGTGTGTGTTGTCGGTGTGTTTGTGTGTGTGTGTTGTCGCTGTGTGTGTGTGTGTGTTGTCGGTGTGTGTGTGTGTGTGTTGTGTTTGTGTGTGTTGTCGGTGTGTGTGTGTGTGTTGTCGGTGTGTGTGTGTGTATGTGTTGTCGGTGTGTGTGTGTGTTGTCGGTGTGTGTGTGTGTGTGTTGTCGGTGTGTGTGTGTGTGTGTTGTCGGTATGTGTGTGTGTGTTGCTGGTGTTGTGTGTGTGTGTGTGTGTGTGTGTGTGTGTGTTGTCGGTGTGTGTGTGTGTTGTCGGTGTGTGTGTGTGTGTTGTCGGTGTGTTTGTGTGTGTGTGTGGTCGGTGTGTGTGTGTGTGTGTTGTCGGTGTGTGTGTGTGTGTTGTCGGTGTGTGTGTGTGTGTTGTCGGTGTGTTTGTGTGTGTGTGTGGTCGGTGTGTGTGTGTGTGTGTTGTCGGTGTGTGTGTGTTGTGTGTGTGTGTGTTGTCGGTGTGTGTTTGTTGTCGGTGTGTGTGTGTGTGTGTGTGTGTTGTCGGTGTGTGTGTGTGTGTGTGTGTTGTCGGTGTGTGTGTGTGTGTTTGTGTTGTCGGTGTGTGTGTGTGTGTGTGTTGTCGGTGTGTGTGTGTGTGTGTTGTCGGTGTGTGTGTGTGTGTTGTCGGTGTGAGTGTGTGTGTTGTCGGTGTGTTTGTGTGTGTGTGTGGTCGGTGTGTGTGTGTGTGTGTTGTCGGTGTGTGTGTGTGTGTTGTGTGTGTGTGTGTTGTCGGTGTGTGTGTGTGTGTTGTCGGTGTGTGTGTGTGTGTTCTCGGTGTGTTTGTGTGTGTGTGTGGTCGGTGTGTGTGTGTGTGTGTTGTCGGTGTGTGTGTGTTGTGTGTGTGTGTTGTCGGTGTGTGTGTGTGTGTTGTCGGTGTGTGTGTGTGTGTGTGTTGTCGGTGTGTGTGTGTGTGTGTGTTGTCGTTGTGTGTGTGTGTGTGTTTGTGTTGTCGGTGTGTGTGTGTGTGTGTTGTGTGTGTGTGTGTTGTCGGTGTGTGTGTGTGTTGTCGGTGTGTATTTGTGTGTGTTGTCGGTGTGTGTGTGTGTGTGTTGTCGGTGTGTGTGTGTGTTGTCGGTGTGTGTGTGTGTGTGTGTGTGTGTGTTGTCGGTGTGTGTGTGTTGTCGGTGTGTGTGTGTGTGTTGTCGGTGTGTGTGTGTGTGTGTGTGTGTTGTCGGTGTGTATGTGTGTGTGTTGTCAGTGTGTGTGTGTGTGTGTTGTCGGTG
The DNA here is from genome assembly GCF_965601325.2 of Salmo salar. NCBI lineage: Eukaryota > Metazoa > Chordata > Actinopteri > Salmoniformes > Salmonidae > Salmo > Salmo salar. The sequence continues at coordinate 40,485 of NW_027675556.1, read as the reverse complement.
TGTGTGTGTTTATGTGTTGTCGGTGTGTGTGTGTGTGTGTTGTCGGTGTGTGTGTGTGTTGTCGGTTTGTGTGTGTGTGTGTGTGTTGTCGGTGTGTGTGTGTGTGTTGTCGGTGTGTATGTGTGTGTGTTGTCAGTGTGTGTGTGTGTGTGTTGTCGGTGTGTGTGTGTTTATGTGTTGTCGGTGTGTGTGTGTGTGTGTTGTCGGTGTGTGTGTGTGTGTGTTGTCGGTGTGTGTGTGTGTGTGTTGTCGGTGTGTGTGTGTGTGTGTTGTCGGTGTGTGTGTGTGTGTGTGTGTTGTCGGTGTGTGTGTGTGTGTGTGTTGTCGGTGTGTGTGTGTGTGTGTGTTGTCGGTGTGTGTGTGTTGTCGGTGTGTGTGTGTGTTGTCGGTGTGTTGTCGGTGTGTGTGTGTGTGTTGTCGGTGTGTGTGTGTGTGTTGTTGGTGTGTGTGTGTGTGTGTTGTCGGTGTGTGTGTGTGTGTTGTGTGTGTGTGTGTGTGTGTTGTCGGTGTGTGTGTGTGTGTGTGTTGTCGGTGTGTGTGTGTGTGTTGTCGGTGTGTGTGTGTGTTGTCGGTGTGTGTGTGTGTGTTGTGTGTGTGTGTGTTGTTGGTGTGAGTGTGTGTGTGTTGTCGGTGTGTGTGTGTGTGTTGTGTGTGTGTGTGTTGTCGGTGTGTGTGTGTGTTGTCGGTGTGTGTGTGTGTGTGTGTGTTGTCGGTGTGTGTGTGTGTGTGTTGTCGGTGTGTGTGTGTGTGTGTTGTCGGTGTGTGTGTGTGTGTGTGTTGTCGGTGTGTGTGTGTGTGTTGTCAGTGTGTGTGTGTGTGTGTGTTGTCGGTGTGTGTGTGTGTGTGTGTTGTCGGTGTGTGTGTGTGTGATGTCGGTGTTGTGTGTGTGTGTGTTGTCGGTGTGTGTGTGTGTTGTCGGTGTGTGTGTGTGTGTGTTGTCGGTGTGTGTGTGTGTGTGTTGTCGGTATGTGTGTGTGTGTTGCTGGTGTTGTGTGTGTGTGTGTGTGTGTGTGTGTGTGTGTTGTCGGTGTGTGTGTGTGTTGTCGGTGTGTGTGTGTGTGTTGTCGGTGTGTTTGTGTGTGTGTGTGGTCGGTGTGTGTGTGTGTGTGTTGTCGGTGTGTGTGTGTGTGTTGTCGGTGTGTGTGTGTGTGTTGTCGGTGTGTTTGTGTGTGTGTGTGGTCGGTGTGTGTGTGTGTGTGTTGTCGGTGTGTGTGTGTTGTGTGTGTGTGTGTTGTCGGTGTGTGTTTGTTGTCGGTGTGTGTGTGTGTGTGTGTGTGTTGTCGGTGTGTGTGTGTGTGTGTGTGTTGTCGGTGTGTGTGTGTGTGTTTGTGTTGTCGGTGTGTGTGTGTGTGTGTGTTGTCGGTGTGTGTGTGTGTGTGTTGTCGGTGTGTGTGTGTGTGTTGTCGGTGTGAGTGTGTGTGTTGTCGGTGTGTTTGTGTGTGTGTGTGGTCGGTGTGTGTGTGTGTGTGTTGTCGGTGTGTGTGTGTGTGTTGTGTGTGTGTGTGTTGTCGGTGTGTGTGTGTGTGTTGTCGGTGTGTGTGTGTGTGTTCTCGGTGTGTTTGTGTGTGTGTGTGGTCGGTGTGTGTGTGTGTGTGTTGTCGGTGTGTGTGTGTTGTGTGTGTGTGTTGTCGGTGTGTGTGTGTGTGTTGTCGGTGTGTGTGTGTGTGTGTGTGTTGTCGGTGTGTGTGTGTGTGTGTGTTGTCGTTGTGTGTGTGTGTGTGTTTGTGTTGTCGGTGTGTGTGTGTGTGTGTTGTGTGTGTGTGTGTTGTCGGTGTGTGTGTGTGTTGTCGGTGTGTATTTGTGTGTGTTGTCGGTGTGTGTGTGTGTGTGTTGTCGGTGTGTGTGTGTGTTGTCGGTGTGTGTGTGTGTGTGTGTGTGTGTGTTGTCGGTGTGTGTGTGTTGTCGGTGTGTGTGTGTGTGTTGTCGGTGTGTGTGTGTGTGTGTGTGTGTTGTCGGTGTGTATGTGTGTGTGTTGTCAGTGTGTGTGTGTGTGTGTTGTCGGTGTGTGTGTGTTTATGTGTTGTCGGTGTGTGTGTGTGTGTGTTGTCGGTGTGTGTGTGTGTTGTCGGTTTGTGTGTGTGTGTGTGTGTTGTCGGTGTGTGTGTGTGTGTTGTCGGTGTGTATGTGTGTGTGTTGTCAGTGTGTGTGTGTGTGTGTTGTCGGTGTGTGTGTGTTTATGTGTTGTCGGTGTGTGTGTGTGTGTGTTGTCGGTGTGTGTGTGTGTGTGTTGTCGGTGTGTGTGTGTGTGTGTTGTCGGTGTGTGTGTGTGTGTGTTGTCGGTGTGTGTGTGTGTGTGTGTGTTGTCGGTGTGTGTGTGTGTGTGTGTTGTCGGTGTGTGTGTGTGTGTGTGTTGTCGGTGTGTGTGTGTTGTCGGTGTGTGTGTGTGTTGTCGGTGTGTTGTCGGTGTGTGTGTGTGTGTTGTCGGTGTGTGTGTGTGTGTTGTTGGTGTGTGTGTGTGTGTGTTGTCGGTGTGTGTGTGTGTGTTGTGTGTGTGTGTGTGTGTGTTGTCGGTGTGTGTGTGTGTGTGTGTTGTCGGTGTGTGTGTGTGTGTTGTCGGTGTGTGTGTGTGTTGTCGGTGTGTGTGTGTGTGTTGTGTGTGTGTGTGTTGTTGGTGTGAGTGTGTGTGTGTTGTCGGTGTGTGTGTGTGTGTTGTGTGTGTGTGTGTTGTCGGTGTGTGTGTGTGTTGTCGGTGTGTGTGTGTGTGTGTGTGTTGTCGGTGTGTGTGTGTGTGTGTTGTCGGTGTGTGTGTGTGTGTGTTGTCGGTGTGTGTGTGTGTGTGTGTTGTCGGTGTGTGTGTGTGTGTTGTCAGTGTGTGTGTGTGTGTGTGTTGTCGGTGTGTGTGTGTGTGTGTGTTGTCGGTGTGTGTGTGTGTGATGTCGGTGTTGTGTGTGTGTGTGTTGTCGGTGTGTGTGTGTGTTGTCGGTGTTGTGTGTGTGTGTGTTGTCGGTGTGTGTGTGTGTTGTCGGTGTGTGTGTGTGTGTGTGT